>NW_027519117.1:32500-34872 GCF_043159265.1 Tasmannia lanceolata
GTTTAATAGCTATTTGGCTTCAACCTCCTCCCCCCCAAAAAGTGGAAGATCTAGTTACGATTAGAAATAAACTTTTGTATCTTCATCCATAGATCCTTTACTCATACTCATTCAAAAGGAACGGTTGATCCAACTCAAAAAAAAAAAATTATGTTTCGCGATTCCATAATCCAATTTGCTTATTCAAATTATAATTTACCTTTGGATACAAATCACGAGAATGTATATTCTTCCTCAAACGTGGCGTTGAGAGGTAAAGGATTAAACCCTTTTAAGAAATAAAGTTTTTGATCGGAATAGGAAAAAACCGAAAGAACCTTTAACTATTTCAGTTGTTAATAGAACGAATCACACTTTTACCACTAAACTATACCCGCTACAATATGATTATTGTATATGAATGTACCGTTTGTCCAACAAAACAAGGGAGTAAAACGTAATCAAGATAGTATCAGAATCATGAAAATTGGAGTGCTGATGTGTTCCAGGGGGAAGGCTTGATGAAATAGGAGAAGAGAATGGGGGCTCATTTAAATAACAAGTTATATCTTTTCTTTTGCTGGTGGAGTTATTACTGACAGTCCCGGCCTGAAAGATCCATTTAAGTCGGAACATAAGATTGAGTTAAGTTGCGCAAGAATCCATAGCTCCATTTTTTTTTTTCAACTTCTTCCTCGAGTCTTTCAAGCAAAGAAACGATTTTCTCAAAAAAATAAAAATAAAGAAGGAGAGTTTTAATTTGAGTCTTATCTTTTTTCGAAGCTATTCCTTTCTTCCCTATTCATTCACCTGTCCGATCTTCTGAATTGGGGTCAATTAGATCTAGTAAAAAATCATAGTATTCATTTTGTTTGTGTTTGTGGACTCAAATGTTCAAACAAAGCTTGTCCCTTGAAGAAATAAATGAGTTCTAATAGAAATAGAATATGTATGTTTTTTTATTCCAGTAGGGAAATCGAGAAAAGGAAAAAGAAAAATAATAAGAAATGAAACTCCTATCATAGGAATGGAAATAGTCCTTCTTGCTCTTGTTGCTGCTTCAATAACAATTTGGTTTTCAAATCAGAAAAATAATTTGATCCATGATTCATTGGAACAAAAGAAGGAACGGCCTGGCTAGGTACTGTACTGGCCAGGCCGGGGGAATAAAAGAACCCTTCGGACGAAATCAAAGACGTACTCTTTCTATTGGAGATATCTGTTTCGAATCGTTATCCAAATTGAATTGCGGATAAAATTCGTATATATATAGTAAGTATAATATAGTAAGTATAAATAAATGTATAAAATAAATAAATAAAGATAATTCGTATATATATAGTAAGTATAATATAGTAAGTATAAATAAATGTATAAAATAAATAAATAAAGATAAAGAAAGACTTTGATCAATATTTACTTCAGGCGTCGCATATGAATTATCTTTTTGTAATTGGGAGAGATGGCTGAGTGGACTAAAGCGACGGATTGCTAATCCGTTGTACGAGCTGTTCGTACCGAGGGTTCGAATCCCTCTTTCTCCGTTCCCTCGGATCACTTGAGATTTATCTTTCGAATTCGAAAAAATATCAAGTCCTTTATCATAGTTAAATGTCTGGAATAGAGAAAAGCATAGGAAAATGCAGAAATCAAGCAAGGAAATAATGAAAAATCTCTGATTTTTTTATTCCTCACGTCCAGGATTACGTCCTGGATCATTAGATAGGAATCCGAAGATGAAGAGAGAAACAAAGAATATCACTACTGTGTAAACGAAGAGTTTGAGAGTAAGCATTGCACAATCTCCAAGATCATTTTTTTTTTGTTTTTTGCAAAGGAAATAAGGGAATAGATTCTCTATTTTTGTACCACATATCCTTGACACCAAGAAAAGAAATGAAAAAGTGGTTTCTAGAAAAGAAAGGAATTTGCAGGAATTCCTTTGTTACCAAAATTATCTTGTCATACCCCAATTAGGTATTATGGGGTACCATAATGGGGTCTTTGACCCCTGGAACTGGAAGGGCATAATGCGGAAATTAGGTGATCCAGATTCATCGCGGCTATCAAAAGCAAAAGAATTTCAATCTTTGAATCGAGGGTTCATAATGTAAGACTTATCTGATCTTATCAATTGTTATGTTAGAGTTGAATTTATTTTATCGAATAAATCATGAATATGAATGTTTCTAGGACAGTATTAAAGATCTCATCGAAAACTTACAGCAGCTTGCCAAACAAGGGCTAAGAGAAAAAAGAGCACAGGTATGACTGGCATAAAATCTACGATTGGATTGAAAAAAGCATAAGCTTCGGGCAATTTGGCGAAGAAAAAGCTACTCGAATGAAGGGCAGAATTAAGACAGATACAGATCAAACTAAAGATATTAAGC
>NW_027519118.1:5000-12500 GCF_043159265.1 Tasmannia lanceolata
GCCAAAGTTCTAGCACACGAAAGTCGAAGTATATACTTTATTCGATACAAAGTCTGTTTTTTTAAGGATCCACTGTGATAATGAAAAAGATTTCTACATATACGCCCAAATCGGTCAATAATATCAGAATCAGATGAATCGGCCCAGGCCGGCTTACTAATGGGATGCCCTGATACGTTACAAAATTTCGCTTTAGCCAATGATCTAATTAGAGGAATTATTGGGACTCTAGTCTCGAATTTCTTAATAGTAGTATCTATTAGAAATAAATTCTCTAGCATTTGACTCCTTACTACCGAAGGGTTTAGTTGTCACGCGAAAGATAGCCCAGAAAGTAGAAAGAATAATTGTATAATTGATTTATATGGATACTCTCAGGTTGAGACCACAAGTAAAAATGACATTGCCATAAATTGACAAGGTGATATTTCCATTTCTTCATCAGAAAATGAGTCCCTTTTGAAGCCAGAATCGCTTTTCCTTGATATCTGACATAATGCATGAAAGGATCCTTGAACAACCATAGGGTCTTCTGAAAATCATTACGAAGCACTACTAAAAGATGTTCTATTTTTCCATAAAAATGTGTTCGCTCAAGAAGGGTTCCCGAAGATGTTGATCGTAAATGAGAGGATTGTTTACGGAGAAAAACGAATATGGATTCGCATTCATATACATGAGAATTATATAGGAACAAGAAGAATCTTTGATTCCTTTTTGAAAAAAGGGAAATGGATTTCTTTGGAGTAATGAGACTATTCGAATTACGAGACTCGTAGAGAAAAAATCTCAACAAATGCAAAGAGGGAGCATCTTGTATCCAGCAGCGAAGGGTTTGAACCAAGATTTCCAGATGGATGGGGTGGGGTATTAGTATATCTGACACATGATTTAAATGTGAAAATTTGTCCTCTAAAAAGAGAAATATTGAATGAATAGATCGTATATGAGATTTTGCTATTTCTTTTTCTTCTAGGGAAGATACTAATCGTAGTGAGAATGGAATTTCCACAATGACTGCAAAAACCTCTGACATCATTTGAGAATCAAAATATTTGTTGTTCCCAACAAATAGATTTTGTTTAGAATCTTTAACCGAAAGAATCAAATGATTCTGTTGATGCATTCGAGTAATTAAACGTTTCACAATTAGTGAACTGAATTTATTGTCATAACCGAAAATTTCCATGGGTTTGTAAAGAATCGATCCATTTAAACCATGATCATGAGCAAGTGCATAGATATACTCCTGAAAGAGAAGCGGATATAGGAAGCATTGTTGTCGAGATCCGTCTATTTCTAAATATCCTTGTAATTCCTCCATTTGAAATGATACTTGAATCAAAAGCATAGAGATTTCTTGGGTTATCAAATAATACATAGTGCGATACGGTCAAAACAAGGTATCAAGGTATATAGTAATAAAAGAATCGATTAAGAAAAGAATGGATACCCCGGAGACAAGGAAGCCAATCAACAGATCCTCCATTTTTCCATCTAATTTTTTGTTTCGTTATAGTTACAAGAGATGACTGGAAATCCTTTATTTTTGCAAGCCGATCGCTCTTTTGACTTTGGAAAAATTCTCTTTATCAGTATACCGTTCTTCTACACATTCGTTTCCACTCCATAATCGAGAAAGAAAAGAATATTTAATAGTTAGGATTCATTAAAAAAAGGAATCGATAATCTACTCACAGGAGAACCCTTTCCCCCATCAGGCACTAATCTATTTTTAACATCTAATTAGATCGGGTAATCATTCGAATTAAGAACAAAAGCTCGTTACTTTTGGTTTCCCTATAATTGGAGCGATAGAGCCCTATCCATTTATTCACTCGATCCAATGGTGAATTGGTTTGGTCCCGTTCCAAGAATCAAAACAAGATTTTGTACCGATTCGGTAAGGATAAAGTATTATCAACAAAATTCTCCATTGATACGACATGCTATTTTTTCCATTCATTCCCTTTCAGGATCAGTCGTGGTCTTACAAACTATACCAATGGTATGGACGAATCCCTTGCTTCATCCAAATGTGTAAAAGATCATAGCCGCACTTAAAAGCCGAGTACTCTACCGTTGAGTTAGCAACCCGGAAAAATATGGTGTGTAGATACGATCGGAATAAAAATAAAACTCAAACCAAGAGATTGGGATTGGATTGCTCGACCCCGTCAAAACATTGAACTAGTAACAAACAAATCTAAAAGAAAATTTGATGATCAATTATGAACATCAAAATGAACAGATTAGATGAAAATACAACGAATTCCCGGATCAATATAGATGGATGCCAAAATTTATGGATCATCCATATTTTTATCAATATTTTTTTTTTTCATTTTTCATTAAGAAGATACTTCTTGTGTCGCAGCGAATCTGGCGAACTCACCATTTGAGTGAAATTGAAATAAAGTAAAGAAATAAAGAAACAAACTTATGAGGCTGGGATAAATGGATCTATTTATCCACGATCAAATTATATTTGATCGATACAACATTGTCAATATGAATTGAATGTTGGTTGAGAAAACAAATTCAATTAAAGAAAATAAGTACTTGTGTTGGATTGACACTACACAGATCAGAAATGAAGTGTGGATGGGGGAATAAATAAGAAAAAAAAAAAAGTAGGAAAAAAATCTCTAGTTTATTCAATAGAGGTACAATAAACAAGATTGACCCCTTGTTTGTTGGTGGAGTCCCAACGAAAACAATCCGATTGATGGTAATCCCATACCATCATTTTCTAGATCCGATTATTTCATCTATTCACTCGAGATTTTTTTTTCTATCTGTCTCATATCAATAAAAAAAGATTTTTTTTCGTTATCGTTATCTGATATGGGATTATAGAGGAGCAATAGTGAATAGGTATGAATAGAGTAAGAAAAATCGGAGTGGTGGAGAAAGAATTACACAAAGCTCGATAAGATACTGGGCACCCCCCTTTTTTGTTTATTTCATTTATTTCATTTCGTTTGATTAATTCGAAGTTCCTTAAAGACCTCTGCCTTCTTTGAAATATCATGAACAGTTCCTGTAGGTTGAGCGCCTTTTTCAAGGAAATATAGAATAGCAGGAACGTTTGAATAAGTTTGATTCTTTATCGGATCGTAAAAACCCACTTTACGAAGATCTCTTCCTTCTCTTTGGGATCGAACATCAATCGCAATGATTCGATAGATGACTCATTGGGATAGATATAGATGAACAATGCCCCCCCTAGAAACGTATAGGAGGTTTTCTCCTCATACGGCTCGAGAAAGAATGATTCGAGTTTGAATTTATGCTATGCATATCATATAGTGACAAATGTATCCATAAAATCATCAATTAGACTATAAGTTGAGTCGTTTTTTTTGTTCTTCCTTCCTTTCCTTTCCTGAAAAAAAAAAAGAAATATCATTCGTACTCATAACTCAAGTTGGGCAATTCTCAAAGAGCTTAAAGGGAAATCCTTGGACATTTGTTGAGCCGTCTCTAACCTCTTTTATTTGTCCCGCCTAGAATCTCTTTTTCTTCCTCATTCTGATCTAGTTCCAGTTGTTGAGACAATTGAAAATGGTGTTTCCTTGTTCCGGTATCCTTTATCTTTGCTTTGAATCATTGGGTTTAGACATTACTTCGGTGATCCTTAATCGTTTCAAAATGGTCGCAACATACCTTTTGTTATTTCTTTCTATTGAAAGAATCATACGAACGATTGATTCCCCTGTAATACACTTTTGATCAAAATAGTTTTACCAATTCCGGCAAATTTTACTTTGTTTTTTTTTATTCGAAACTTGTTGGAATTTGAACCTTTGGATTTCTATATCGAAGATATACTTACGAAGTTGTTCCAACTTATTGATTGGCACTAACCCTAGATCCTTCCCCTTGATAAATGAATCAATACTTTATACTCGAGCTACATCATGTACTATTTACAACCCCCAATTTTGGGGGGTCCTAGTAGAACAGAACAAACTATGTCGAGCCAAGAGCATCTTCATTGATATATAAAATGGTGGATGCAAGAATCCACAGCCGATCATGTCTTTCAAGTCGCACGTTGCTTTCTACCACATCGTTTCAAACGAAGTTTTACCATAACATTCCTCTAATTTTGAACCGGTATGGAATTGATTCAATATGGAATCCGGAATAGTCATTGGCTCAATCGGTACGCTCAATCGGTACACAGCAGTCCATACTTTTATATTTATATATATATAAATTATATATATAAATAGATATTTATATCTATATTTTGATTTTGATATATATTTTGATATCTATATTATAGATATTTTGATATATATATGGATGGATAGGTATTCATCTAGAGAAGGCCCCACAAGCAAAGACAAAGATTCAATCTTACCCCATATTCGACCGTATGAATGAAACACATTTCTAAAAAAGACGAATAAACGAATTACTTAACACTTCTTTACATCTACATCTTCAACAGATTGTTCGGGACAATCAATCATGAAGGATCCAACTCTTTCTCGAACAACTAAATTAAAGAAAGGTCTTTAATTAGATTCTCAATACTCAATACCGGAACAAAATAAGTCATTAGCCAAATAAGCTATTCCAATGACTCGGAAAAGTCGCAAATGAATCGATTATAGACTAGGTTCATCAATCTCGCGCTTCTTCAAGTATCTAAGGATTGATAAAGGAATCATGAAAAAAGGTTTCAAGAATTTCCTACTTCGACATCATAATTTCCTACTTCGACATCATTATCATTAATGGAAATAAGTTTTCCTGTAATGACTAAATTTGATCATCATAAGACATAAGAGAAATCCATGTTCCTTTTCCAATTGAATCATTAATGATTTAAAGCAGGTAGATGGATCGAGAAACAAATTCAATTTATTTGTTTTCATGGGGATGGGATGGATGGAAAAAAGCTCTCATGTAAGATAAGATTAAGGTTGTTATTCTTCCATCTGATTGATAAAACCAGAACCGTAGGAGTATGAATCTTTCCGTATCCATCAGATACACAGAACAATTGTCAACGGGAGTAATCATAGATATTTAAGGTAAGGTATCAAAGATCTTTTTCACCGCAGCCGAAATACCGGTATCACTGAAATAGAACAAACAATAACAATACATGTAGGCATGGTTCATTTTATACAGATTTTGCTTTACTTTAGGTTTAGTAACCCTTCCATAAATTCTATCAAGTCAAAAGTAAAGTGAATGGAATATATGAATCTTCCTCCCAATCACTACATTGACTTCCAATTATTTATTGTAGCCAGATGCAAAAAAAAAAAAAGCAATTAGGCTCAAAGAAAAAAAATCTGTTCCATATTGCACTTTATTGTTTATTAATGAGATCCGGACGACACAGATATTGAAAAATTGATACCTTCCATTGCCGATTAACTCGAATTCTATGGGGATCATGAATCATACCCCAAGACAATCAAATAATAAAAGATCCTCTTGCGGTATGTTATATTATCTTGTATAGGTACAAAGCAAAATGGGTCCAGATCAATTCGTTGTTCTTAATTTTGATTTTACCCCACCCACACCCAGTCTTAAGAACTTTAATCCCAGTGATGTAATTAGTCCCAAGAACTCCCTCCTGTTTAGGATTCAGGATCCACATAGAATTAGTCATTTTGACTAACATGTTTAGTTTCGAAAAAATAGAGATCTTATCTTTCGCATTTCAACTTAGAATGCATCATGTGAGAATCAAAATATAATAGATGGGCATAAAGTTTCTATAAGTGACTAACTTACCCCAATATGAATATGAGTAGAGCGGGACGGGCATACACTGAACGGCCCATCCCATTTTTTTTTTAATTCAACTTTGATCTATGTTCCCATCCTACCTAATATCAAAAAGGTAAAAGATGTTTATTTCCATCCGCAATTTATACTCGATTCTTTTTCTTACAATTGGAAATCGAAAGGAATCTATGATTCATAGAAGAATCATTAGAACTCAGAAAGAAAAATTGGATCATATTGTATCCAACCTTATACCTTATACTCTTAAACAGAAGATTGTTAAAGAGAACAATCTTTGTTTTGATAGAAGCGGTCTGGGACGGAAGGATTCGAACCTCCGAGTAACGGGACCAAAACCCGCTGCCTTACCACTTGGCCACGCCCCATTTAGATTTCAATTCGACACTAATAAACACTAATATTGTTATTGGTTATTCGTCAATTCCAGCCCAAATATCTATGGAATAGGTTGTTGCTAGGATTCTATACGTGTAAATGTAGAATGAAAATGAATTCATTGATCATTCCATATAAGTCAATTAAGATATTGTATGAAAGTATGATTCCTTCTATTCTCATTTGAGAATTGAAGGATTTTTGATTGGGGGAAGTTCAAAGAAAAAGAAAGAAGGATTTTTTGTCTTCTCTTCTTTCTTAATTTTTCCCTTATATCAATAACTCAATAAAAATGAAATTATCTCCAAGAACGAAATATTTCTTATGCTTAATATCTTTAGTTTGATCTGTATCTGTCTTAATTCTGCCCTTCATTCGAGTAGCTTTTTCTTCGCCAAATTGCCCGAAGCTTATGCTTTTTTCAATCCAATCGTAGATTTTATGCCAGTCATACCTGTGCTCTTTTTTCTCTTAGCCCTTGTTTGGCAAGCTGCTGTAAGTTTTCGATGAGATCTTTAATACTGTCCTAGAAACATTCATATTCATGATTTATTCGATAAAATAAATTCAACTCTAACATAACAATTGATAAGATCAGATAAGTCTTACATTATGAACCCTCGATTCAAAGATTGAAATTCTTTTGCTTTTTGATAGCCGCGATGAATCTGGATCACCTAATTTCCGCATTATGCCCTTCCAGTTCCAGGGGTCAAAGACCCCATTATGGTACCCCATAATACCTAATTGGGGTATGACAAGATAATTTTGGTAACAAAGGAATTCCTGCAAATTCCTTTCTTTTCTAGAAACCACTTTTTCATTTCTTTTCTTGGTGTCAAGGATATGTGGTACAAAAATAGAGAATCTATTCCCTTATTTCCTTTGCAAAAAACAAAAAAAAAATGATCTTGGAGATTGTGCAATGCTTACTCTCAAACTCTTCGTTTACACAGTAGTGATATTCTTTGTTTCTCTCTTCATCTTCGGATTCCTATCTAATGATCCAGGACGTAATCCTGGACGTGAGGAATAAAAAAATCAGAGATTTTTCATTATTTCCTTGCTTGATTTCTGCATTTTCCTATGCTTTTCTCTATTCCAGACATTTAACTATGATAAAGGACTTGATATTTTTTCGAATTCGAAAGATAAATCTCAAGTGATCCGAGGGAACGGAGAAAGAGGGATTCGAACCCTCGGTACGAACAGCTCGTACAACGGATTAGCAATCCGTCGCTTTAGTCCACTCAGCCATCTCTCCCAATTACAAAAAGATAATTCATATGCGACGCCTGAAGTAAATATTGATCAAAGTCTTTCTTTATCTTTATTTATTTA
>NW_027519118.1:17500-30000 GCF_043159265.1 Tasmannia lanceolata
AGATTTATTGGATTTGTTGCTAAAATATCGGTATTAAGCCCGAAACTCCCGGCGTATGACCAGTGACCCAAGGAAACGAAAGAATCGGTTACATTTTTCATATGCTCTCCTCTTATAGATAGGACTAACAAAATTAATTGAACAGAGTTTTCTTTATTGTATAATTTCGCCCCACTTTTGATTGATTTCTTTTTATTTATTTACTTATTTATAAATATGAATTTATTTATAAAATAGATTCATTTCATTTTGAAATTTCATTTATTCTTTATTATTATTTCAATTGAAGTTCCCAATCCAATAAAATACTTATTAATATGAGGTCCCGGGTCTCATGCCAATTGCGAAATACCTCGTTTGTTACAACGCTTCCTAAAAGTGAAAAAAAAAAAAGGGTTCCATTAAGGATGGAAAGGAAGAAAGCGAGTGGATCTACTAATTCCTCATCCTCAAATCAGCCTTTTCCCTGGGGTGGGGTATTGTCTCAACGAATAAGTGGTTGTAGGAGTAAAGTGTTGATATAATTCGAAGAAGCAAGCGGCAAGTTCACGGCAATCAAATAAGAAAAAAATAAGTACGTATTTTTCACATTTATAGGATTAAACAAAAGGATTCGCAAATAAAAGCGCTAATGCCACGACCAGTCCGTAAATTGTTAAAGCTTCCATAAAAGCCAGACTAAGCAATAAAGTACCTCGTATTTTACCCTCTGCTTCTGGTTGTCTCGCAATACCTTCTACAGCTTGGCCCGCAGCAGTACCTTGACCAACTCCAGGTCCAATTGAAGCAAGCCCTACGGCCAATCCAGCAGCAATAACGGAAGCGGCAGAAATCAGTGGATTCATGGTAAGCTCCTCGCACCAAAATAAAGAAATGGTTAATGATACAATCACTGAATTATGACTTATTATTCCATCACTAAGATCCATCGGGTCGAAGTAACTAAGAACTCCAAATTGAAGTGATGATATTACTGAATCATCATAACTGCTTCAATATCTCGTTTTTAGTTCCTATCCATGGAGTCTTTGTAAAGTCATACGATTCTAGTTCTTCCATTTCTTTGTTCCGAACCACTCTTTCAATTCTTCGCTCTTTCTCTTCTATATCCTTAACTTCATCTGTTTATTCATTCAATCCACAGCCAAAGATGAAACGGAAGTCCTTCCGTTGGAATCCATCTAACTTCAGTGGGATGGGAAATAATATATATGGATAGTCCATATATAACTCGTGAATATCTAATATCACATATACATATGTTTCTTCCATAACGTAAACCATTCGTATCTTATATTGAATTGGATTATAGAATCATTCTTCGAAACATACACAGGGATTGAATTATAGCCATTACATATACCCAGCTCAACCTCCCTAACCTACCTTTTTCTGAATCTTATTTGTTTGTAAACTTTTCTCTTCCTTTTCTTTATCATTATTGCGCATTGATATAAACGGATGGATTCATCAGCCCGAACCATTCCATATCCATATCAAGATTTGATTGATCCAATTGCAGACAATTTTTGTCAACCATTGAATTGATAGAACATAGTTTTTTTGTTTAGGCATACGTCGGAAACAGATAACATAACAATTCTTTCTTATTCAAATTATGAATCGTAATACCGTAATCGTAATTGACTGATATAAATAGAATATCAATTGGAGAGGTATGACGTAAATGGACCAAACGGGAATCTTAGGAAAAAAGATCTTTTCGATCTCTTTCCTTTTTTTTTTTTTAATTCCCTAATATCGTACATCTTTATTGACCCTACTCTAAATCGTATCTACCATATTTGTAGATATCCATCATGTTCCCCAAGTAGATTATCTTGAGCCACCCATGAGTTGGGATAGTCTTGTTTTTTTTTTCAAAAAAAAAAAAACAAGACTATTTTGGAAGCTAGTCAATGATGACCCTCCATGGATTCACCTATATAAGCCGCGGCTAAAGTCGCAAAAATAAGAGCTTGAATCCCGCTTGTGAATAATCCAAGAAACATGACAGGTATAGGAACCACTAAAGGTACTAAAGAAACAAGAACAACAACTACTAATTCATCAGCCAATATATTCCCGAAAAGTCGAAAACTAAGTGATAAAGGTTTTGTGAAATCTTCTAGGATGTTAATTGGTAAAAGTATTGGAGTTGGTTGAATGTATTTACCGAAATAGCCCAATCCCTTTTTAGTAAGACCCGCATAGAAATATGCCACTGACGTGGGTAAAGCTAAAGCAACAGTAGTATTTATATCATTCGTGGGTGCAGCTAACTCCCCATGAGGTAACTGTATGATTTTCCGAGGTAAAAGAGCACCTGACCAGTTAGAAACAAAAATAAATAGGAACATAGTTCCAATAAAAGGAACCCAAGGACCATAATCTTCTCCAATCTGAGTTTTGCTCAAGTCTCGAATGAATTCAAGTACATATTCGAAGAAATTCTGACTGTTAGTTGGAATGGTTTGTGGGTTCCGAACAGCTATAGTGGCTGAACCTAATAAGATAGCAATTACGACCCAAGAAGTGATAAGTACTTGGGCATGGACTTGGAAACCCCCTATTTGCCAATAGAAATGTTGGCCTACTTCCACACCGGATAGATCGTATAACCCTTTGAGTGTGTTGATGGAACATGGTAGAACATTCATATTGCCCTCTGACAGAAATAGAACTTAAAAAAGAATTATTTTGATTCAACCCTCTCTTTCTCGACTCGACTACTTTAAATCGTATATTTAGGATACCAAGTAATCACATAATATCCCCAGTGATTTTGATCTCTTTTTTGAGATTCAGAAATAGTAACCGATTAAATCAATCTATGGGGTTCAAAAAGTCATTGGCTTATCTTATTATTAATCAACGATTTCTTATATAGCTAGAACGACCCTCACAAATTGCGGATACTAATTTGTTAAGAATCAATCGGATTGACGCTATAGCGTCATCGTTGGCTGGAATAGAAATATCTGCGAGATCCGGGTTACAATTTGTATCGATTAAGCAAATCGTCGGAATCCCTAAAGTGAGACATTCTCGAAGAGCCGTATATTCTTCTTGCTGATCAACGATGATTACAATATCGGGTAAGCCCGTCATATATTTGATCCCACCCAAATATGTTTGCAGGTGAGATAATTGTCTCTTCAACATTGCTGCATCTCTTTTCGGTAGACGGTTGAGTTTCCCCGCCTTTTGTTCCGCTTTCAAATCCCTAAACTTATGAAGTCTCGTTTCTGTAGTGGACCAATTCGTTGACATACCACCGAGCCATTTTTTATTAACATAATGACACCGAGCCTTTATTGCAGCTGATGCTACTGAATCAGCTGCTTTATTTTTGGTACCAACTATTAAGAAGTGTTTTCCCCTACTTGCTGCATCAAAAACTAAATCACAGGCTTCTGACAAAAAACGAGCAGTTCTAGTAAGATTTGTAATATGAATACCTTTACGCTTTGCAGAGATGTAAGGTGCCATTCTAGGATTCCATTTCCTAGTACCATGACCAAAATGAACTCCTGCTTCCATCATCTCTTCTAAATTAATGTTCCAATATCTTCTTGTCATTTTTCCCCACACTTTCTCTTTTTTTTTTTTTTAAGAGACGAGGTACCCTGAAATAAATAATTGTTCCGACGGAACCTTCTCCCGGAGATTGACCCTTGATACATGGTCCAAGTGATTAATTCCTTTCTATTCGTTATTATCTTTATTACCCAATAAAAAGACCGGACCATACCATATAATTAAAGTTAAAAGAAAAGAATCAATTTGCTCTTAGGAATCATGAAATCCCGTAAATTATTGTTCTGGTGTATTATGGAAATTATTTGGGATGTAAGAACCAAATAATTCTCTGTGGTGGAACAAAATATCTCTAATTTCCCCCTCGAATAGATTCTTCTTTTTGATTTCCAAGGGAATGTTGTTGTCTTGCCTTGAACGGTGCACTAATCCCTTGAATCCGGTACCAACAGGTATCATCCCCCCCAGAACAACGTTCTCTTTCAGGCCTTTCAACCAATCAATACGACCTCGTAGAGCGGCTTTTGCTAAAACTCGAGCAGTTTCTTGAAAACTTGCTTCGGATATGAAACTTTGAGTATTCAGAGATGCCCTGGTAATTCCCAATAAGATGGCTCGGTAACAGATCGCTTCTTCCAAAGCACGCCCTGTTCGTTCCGCTCGAAACAATCCTATTAGTTCTCCGGGTGAAAAAACATTAGACATTCCATCTTCTGAAACCAACACTTTTGATGTTATTTGACGTACAATAATCTCTATATGCCTATTATGGATTTGCACCCCCTGGGATCGATAAACCCTTTGGATCTTATTAACCAAAGAGATACGACTTTGCGCTATGGTTAGCTCAGCACCAATCAAGAATTCCCACGGAATTCCAAGAATTCTTTTTATATGTTCGTTCCAACCCTCAACCCTCTTTTCTAGGTTCATCGATATTGAATCAATCGAACGCACTTCTAACACTTGTTCCACTTTTGGAAGACCTTGCGTTATATCACCCGATCTCGATTTTTCATATATAAATGTAACTAATGTATCCCCTTCGTAAAGGATTTCTCCATAATGACCATGAACGGTTGCCCCTGGGGTGGCCAAATGAGGCTTAGCTGATCTTATGACTAAGGAGTCAACATGAACAATTAGAACTTGACCAGATTTTATCTGTGGTCCATATTTGGATATACATACATTTTCACAAATAAACTGTCCGAGGACAATTATTTTGGATGTCTTCTCACAATAATCGTGATGGAGAAAGCACCAAGTCAAATCGAATGGATGAAAAATGATGTTCCTGCATGGATAGGGATTATAAATTCTCCCATTTTCATCCATTAAATAATATTTAAGTACTTGTAAAGTCTGTTTTAAATTGTCAAGTAGCAAATATTTATTTAACAAGATCTGATTATGAGTTATTAAATAGTAAGGTGAATAAAAATTCGCAATTTTAGGTACAGTCCCTAAGGGACCCAACGAATTCCTAATCGGAATCATGGGATCCTCTTTAATTTGAATTGATTCTTTTGTCACATTGTGAGATTTAGAACCATTGAATGGACCAATTCGAGAACAATTGGATAATGACAAAATTAGAAAAGATTGGCATTCCTTATTTCTATTCAGCAACGTACGAATAGTTCCTTGATGTTGGGTAAGTGATTGAATCCTCCTCGCCTTGGAATAAAAAGGATTGATATTGGTGTGATCTGATCCATTATCTGGGATCAATCCCGAACCCGCCATATCATTCCTTTTTCCGATATACGAAATAGGGGACTTCACTAAGTCAATTCTTATGAAATCTCGAATCAGATCATTTGCCCTCACTTCAACAATGGAAGCCTGAACCTTTTCTATAGAACCATTTCGGTCTTGGTCCCAATTCAATACTAAACAAGTACGAACTAATTGAATACTTGTGTAATAAATTCCTCGAATTGGTTTGCCATTTCTATAAAGGATATAATTTTCAACTCGGAATTTCACATTATCCCTTTCTTGCAACAGATCCTGGGGAAAAAGCGTTGCTAAATTGATACCATCAGCTATTTCATATGTGACTACGGATCGAACCGAAACAAAATACTTTTTCTTGGTAGGTGTGATCCGTTGGACATAGATCCAATTTTGTAATTTTTTTGATTCCTTAGAATTTTTTTTTCCCGTTCCTGGTGGTATCAAGATGCCGCTGTGCCGGGAGATCTTATCTGTCTCTCCAGGAAAATGGATATCTCCAGAAAAGATTTTCAGTTCAATCCTTTTTTTTTTTCTCTCCACTCGGACTAATCCACCTACGCGGCTTCTTGTATTTAAAGTGATTCGTGTATCGACTCCAATGATACTATTGTTCTGTACCATTATGGACGAAGAGCCAGGTAAGATATGCACTTCTTCGGGAATGAAAAAAAAGCGATCTACTTTCATTTGGTATTTCGGACTAAATTCCTTTGCTCCTCGATACTCAATCAAATCCTCTTTTTTGACGATTGAATCCACTTCTACAGTCCCATACTTAGTAATTCCTGAACTGCTTCTTCTGTATCGGGGATCGTCGAAATAAGCAAGAATACTATTTCTACGTAAAATACCATTTATGGGTATTTCAATCGAGATACCAGAACGAGGCATTAGTTCTTTCTCTCGTTCTTGATCATATTGGAATGGGATGATGAATCTATTTCTTCGCCTTTTCGCCAATAAATCAGAATTCTCGTGGAGAATGGCAGGATATATGAAATTCCAACGACCATTGGATATGATTCGAGCAGGTCCTGAATAATCAAGAATCTTTCCCTCTTTTTTACCGGAAGGATCTGAACTAAACAATTTGTGTCTCACTCGATCATTAGTCACTGAGAGGTCAGAACTCTCTCTCTGTTCGACAGAAAGAGAATGAATGTTCATTTGATCTTGATCCTTGTGGAGCGAAAAAGGCACTATACTAGATCTGCACGGACCCCCCGATAATATCCATAAATGACTTGTTTTAGGTAAGAGATGAACATTACCATATGTATATTCAGGTGCATGGTACACATCGGTACTCCAGTGCATTTCTCCCTCTGAGTCAGAATAAATATGTTTTCGAACTCTCTCTTTAAAATTGAAAGTGGATGTTCCAGCGCGAATCTCGGCAATCACTTGTTCTGATTCTACATATTGATCATTTTGAACTAAAAGAAAACTTTTTGGTGGAATATTCACATTATGTAGAATATCCTGACTCTCAATAGTGACATACAGGTCTATATAACATAGAAAAGCAGGATGCCCATGACGTGTACGTGTGGGATGAACCAAATCCTCATTGAATTTTATTTTTCCATTAGAGGGGGCTCGTACATGTTCTGCAGTACCACCTGTGAATACTCCACCGGTATGAAAAGTTCTTAATGTTAGTTGAGTCCCTGGTTCCCCAATTGATTGACCCGCAATGATACCTACTGCTTCTCCCAATTCGACCAGGTCACCATGAGTGGGACTCCGACCATAACATAATCGACAGATCCAAGATGTACTCCTGCAAATAAAGGGGGTTCGAATATATATTGATTGTGCTCGAAAGGTTATGAATCGATTGACAAGCCCAACCCCAATATCTTGATTTCGAGCGGCAATGCATCGTAGACCCATATATATATCGTCTGCTAATACACGACCAATTAGTGTTTGGATCAACATTTTTTCCGTCATCCCATTTCGAGGACTCACGGAAATACCTCGGATAGTGCCACAATCTGTTCTACGTACAACAATGTGTTGAACTACTTCAACAAGTCGACGCGTGAGGTATCCAGCATCTGATGTTCGTACAGCAGTATCCACAACTCCTTTGCGAGCTCCGTAGCAAGAAATGAGATATTCCGTTAAAGAAAGTCCTTCGCGTAAATTGCTTTGAATGGGTAAATCAATCATTTGTCCTTGGGGATCCGACATTAATCCTCTCATACCGACTAATTGGTGTACCTGAGATGCATTTCCCCGAGCTCCCGAAAAGGACATTATATGGACTGGATTAGAAGGATCCGTCATCCTAAAATTAGGATGCATTTCTTGTCTCAAATATTCACTTGTAGCATACCATATCTCAATGGATTGACGTAATTTTTCTACCGCGTGTACATTCCCATAATGATGGTGCTTTTCCAAAATCAAACTTTGTTGTTCAGCATCTTGGACTAGCCATCCCTTAGAAGGTATTGTTAAAAGATCATCAATTCCTAATGAAATGGATGTAGCAGTGGCTTGCTGGAAACCCATAGTCTTTACTTGATCCAGTATGTGTGATGTATATGCCATTCCGAAGTGATCTATTAATCGACTAATAAGTCGTTTCATGGCAGTTCCATCTATCACTTTATTGTGAAAGACCAGATCGGCCCGTTCCGCCATAAGTACCTCCATATTCTGTTGAGTAGGATTCGACAATAGGTTTGAGTCAGTGATTCGAAGACTTCCTTTCCTCTATCTTGATTCACGTATCAATTCAGGAATTAGGATACCGGTTGAACCGTAGAGACCCGAATTCACAAGGTATCGTATCACATAATTACTTAGCTTAGGTACCTTATGAGTAGGCTCGGCAAAACCCCTGTATGGCTTCTTCTATTTCTCGATAAAAAGAAATATGACCAATGGTGGTTCGAATGTATATACAAAGGATTTCTTTTTTGACACTTCTTACTAGTAGATAGTGCCCATAAATCTCATGATAGGTACCCAAAGATTCATATTGAACTTCGATGGGCACTTCTCTTGGGGCAATGAAACGTTGATCTAGTCGCCACCGGAGCCACAAAGGACTATCTAAATTGATTCGTTTCTGCCGGTAAGCTCCAAGTGCATCATAGGAACTACAAAAATAGGGTTCTTTTTCTTTCGTATACTTATAGTTATTATTATACTCGTAAACTGTTTCATTTTGATAGTTTCTGTGATTCCATGGATTATACCTATTTGCACAAATACCTCGACGATTTCCGATGGTTAATACATAGAGTCCAATAAGCATATCTTGGGTTGGTATGGAAATGGGATCCCCAATAGCTGGAGACAAGAGATTCATATGAGAAAACATAAGTAAACGAGCCTCTGCTTGAGCTTCCAAAGATAAAGGTACATGAACAGCCATTTGATCCCCATCAAAGTCTGCATTGAATCCCTTACGAACTAATGGATGTAAACAAATAGCACGTTCCTCCGCTAAAATAGGTTGGAACGCCTGTATGCCTAATCTATGCAGGGTGGGTGCTCTATTCAGCAATATGGGGTGCCCTTGCATAACTTCTTGAAGTATTTCCCATACAATTGGTTCTTTTTCCCGAATTTTACTTTTTGCAATCCCTATGTTGGAAGCAATATGTTGTCTGATTAGACCACGAATTACAAATGTCTGGAAAAGTTCTATTGCTATTTCTCGAGGTAATCCACATCGATGTAATGAAAGCGAAGGGCCCACGACAATGACGGAACGCCCCGAATAATCGACCCGTTTACCAAGTAGAGTCTCACGAAATCTTCCCTCTTTGCCTTCAATTACATCTGAAAACGACTTGTAAACTTTATTATGACCATCCCTCATTGGTTGCCCGCGGATCCCATTATCAAGAAGTGTATCTACGGCTTCTTGTACCAATTTCTCCTGACACATTACTGATTCCCCTGGCGTAGATCTACTTGTTGTTAATGGATCGGTAAGAGTATTGTTCCGATAGATAACTCTTCGATAGAGTTCATTAATATCCGAACTCATTGGTTTACCCCCATCTATCTGAATGATTGGTCTCAACTCCGGAGGAAGAACTGGTAATAGGCACAAAACCATCCGTTCTGGTTCTACATTTGTTCGAACAAAATGCTTAGCTAATTCCATGCGTCTAACCAAAAAATCCTTTCTTCTTCCAACTTTTCTATCTTCCCATTCATTCCCAGTGTACCTTTCTTCCCCTAATTCCTTCCATTCCACCAATGAATGATCTGTAATAATTCGCAAATCTGGATCGGCTAATTGTTCTCTGATAGCACTTGCTCCAGTAGAGATTTCTCGATTTCGAAATGTATCGAAGCCTTGGGTAGTAAAAAAAAGTGGGATGCTATATTTCCGGGATTGTATTTCATATTCGAATGAACCTCGTAATCGTAAGAAAGTCGGTTTTTTAACTATGGGCCTAGCAAAAGAAAAATTGGGATAGGTTCCTATAGGATCCCCCCCTTAAAAACCGGACATGAAGGTTTCCTCTCATCCGGCTCAAGTAGTTACACCAAATAAATAATAAATAAAGGGGGTCTCACTTTCAAATTTTGTTCTAGAAACCCCCATAAAAATCTACTCCTTACTCAAGTTCCCAGTGAGAACCAACCTATATTTCATTGATTCATTTTTACTTTATATTTTATTTTCGGAATTACTTATTCATTATTCAATTACGACATAAATAAAATGTGAAATTGTTGAGTAGCCTACGTCCCCTCGAATGATGAATCCCCTTAAAGGAATACCTTGGAACTCATAAGGGATTTACTTGTCTATGTATCGTTCCATTCGATCTTTTAGGTCCCTACTTCACCTCGACGGTTATGCTATGATGTCCCTTGAAGCATATATGCGATGGATAGATTCCTGTAACCATGTCATATTTGTTTACTTGAACAGAAAACAGAATTTATTTCTAAAAGAAATGGAGTGGCTAATTCCAAGAAAGAATTCTTTTTTTTTTTTCACGAGGTACAGCTAGCAATTCCTATTTATATGTTACGGAATCGACCATGGATCAATTCCCCCTTTATTTGGAAGTATTGAATACACCCATAATTCTGAGCTTCATGTTCTTCTTCTTCCTCTCCCAGGAGACATGTCAGAGCCAGGGGCATCCCAATCGGATTAAATGGGATGACAGTTTCTCATTCCGAATCTGTAAACTCATAATTTCGATCAAATCACACATCGCAGTATACTAGGCTTTCTAATTCCTTAAGGGGTTTATCTAAAAGATTCGCGATATAACTAGGAAGACGTTTAAAATACCACACATGAGTCACTGGACATGCCAGTTTGATGTATCCCATTTGATATCTTCGTATCCGAGAATCAACAAATTCGACTCCGCATTGTTCACAAAATTTCGGGTCTTCTTTTTCATCTCCGATCACTCGATAATTTCCACAAGCACAAATTCCACTTTTTATAGGTCCAGAAATTCTTTCACAAAACAATCCATCTTTTTCCGGTTTATTGGTTTTGTAATGAAAAGTATAGGGTTTTGTCACCTCTCCAACTATCTCTCCATTAGGTAGTATTTTGTTAGCCCAAGCACTTATTTGTTGAGGAGAAACTGATCCAATTCGAAGTTGTTGATGTTTATACCTGTCGATCATATTATAGAATATAAATTCTGATTCATTCCGATCAAGCTTCCTTCCTATGAATCTGGAAGTTCTTCTCAGATACAAGGAAATGATTCAGTTCCAGAGCCAAAGATCGTAGTTCTCGAACGAGTAATCGAAAAGATTCTGGAGCATCCTCGGGGTTAGGTATTGTTCCTCCAATGATCGTAGTACCAAGTACTTCCTGACGAGCTCTAATATGATCAGATTTATAAGTAAGCATCTCTTGTGAAATATGAGCAACACCAAATCCCTCTAGAGCCCAAACTTCCATTTCTCCTACTCGTTGTCCCCCTTGCCTGGCCCTTCCTCTAAGGGGTTGTTGTGTAACAAGTGCATAATGTCCACTGGAGCGTCCGTGGATTTTATCATCAACTTGATGAATTAATTTCAGGATATAGGACTTTCCTATTATAACAGGTTGTTCAAAAGGATCTCCTGTTCTTCCATCAAATATTCTGCTTTTTCCCGGATACTCGGGTTCAAATACCCACGGATTTGCTGTTTGCTTACTGGCTTCATATAATTCAGGAAACACTAGTTTTCTCGAAGCCTCTTGCTCATATCTCTCATCGAAGGGTGCTATTCTATAATGTCTGTCCAGCAGGTCCCCCGCTAACCCGAGCGAGCATTCAAATATCTGTCCCACATTCATTCGCGAAGGTACTCCTAATGGGTTGAAGACCATATCCACCGGTGTTCCATCTTGCAA
Organism: Tasmannia lanceolata; assembly: GCF_043159265.1. Lineage (NCBI taxonomy): Eukaryota > Viridiplantae > Streptophyta > Magnoliopsida > Canellales > Winteraceae > Tasmannia > Tasmannia lanceolata. The sequence continues at coordinate 29,142 of NW_027519118.1, forward strand.
ATAAGGCATATCTTGTCTAGGCAAAATTTTTGAAATGATACCTTTATTCCCATGTCTTCCAGCTACTTTATCACCTACTTTGATTTCACGCTTCTGTGAAATATATACACGAATCATTTCTGGATTATAACTGGAACCCCCCCCTTTCTGGATCCATCTCACATCAATAACTCGACCCTTTCCGCCTATAGGTAATTTTAGACAAGTTTCCTTTGCAGTGGATACCTGAATTCCAAGTATGGCTCGTAATAATCTATCTTCCGGGGCATACGATGATTCTTTTGCTGTCTGAGGCGTTAATTTACCTACTAAAATATCACCTGTTTCTATCCAAGATCCCAACATCACAATTCCATTTCTGTCTAAATTGCGGAGTAAATGGGCTTCTAAATGCGGTATTTCATTAGTGATTCTTTCAGGGCCTTGACTTGTCACATGAGTCTGAATTTCATATTTCCGGATGTGAAAAGAAGTATAAATATCTCCATATACCAGACGTTCACTAATGAGTACCGCGTCTTCAAAATTGTAGCCTTCCCATGGCATATAAGACACTAATACGTTTTTTCCCAAAGCGAGTTCACCACCAACTGTAGCCGCACCGTCCGCTAAAATTTGTCCCTTTTTAATGCATTTACCCCGCGGAACCTGAGGGTTTTTTGATGCATACAGGTATTTTTGTTGGAACGTTGATACATAACCAATGGAATGCTTATGGTAGTGTCTCCATTACCTGATAAAACGATCTTGTCAGTATCAGTATAAATGATCTTTCCATCTTGTTCGGCTATAGCTGAAACCCCCGAATCTAGAGCCGCTTGGCGTTCCAACCCAGTTCCAACAATGCACTTCTCGGACC
>NW_027519118.1:32500-35164 GCF_043159265.1 Tasmannia lanceolata
ACTGATTAGCATTAGTCGTGTATCAATTTTATTTTCTTATGCCATTCCATTAAGGAAACAAGATTGGAGATCCAAACTCAAGAACCGTTCATGAATTCACAATAGTTAATGGTTCCAATTGGCCCTGAATTTTTGATTTTGTGACTGGAAATCTATTTTTTCTCTTTCATTTCAATTTTCAATATAAAAGAGAAGGGAAATTTTTAGGTGTTGTGTGTTTTGAAATACTATAGAATCAACCGAAGAGAACAACTGGATCCAATAAAAAAAAAAAAAGAATATTTTGATCTATATCTATTTTGTATCGTTTTGGCGGCATGGCCGAGCGGTAAGGCGGGGGACTGCAAATCCTTTCTCCCCAGTTCAAATCCGGGTGTCGCCTGATCAACAAAAGACTCGGAATCCCTTATCCTGCTAATAGAACTCGAAAAATTCTTGCCCAGCGGAAGCAGAGGCAAAGGGCTAGGACTGTCGATACTAGATTTTCAGAATCCCGGGGTTCTATAAAAAACTTTTGATTCGTTCTTAAAAAATTAGGGTGTGGTCCAAACCGGTACCAATATGAATAAAGAAACCCTCGCTTATTACTGATTACTGATAGGTTCGGGTCATTGATTTGATTTATCAATAGAATCAAATCAATAGTCAAATTCAATTGTGAGATTCATAACTACAAAAGTCAGGGATCAAAATCCGGGTATCCAAAGGAAGGCTCCTAAAGGACTGTAAATCCTTGTTCCTAGGATCCAAGGAGGGATGATAGGAAGGACTATCAATACTTCCTACACTAGTGTCTACTGACTGAATCTTGAATTAGATTGGGCAGGCTCATGGAGAATCAAAGTAGGGGTTGGGGAAAGGACTGAAGATACTTTGTATCCAGACTCACGAGAGTCTCTGAGTGCTCAGGCATTCAATCAATATTGGATTGGGTGGGTGATTGGCTTTTCTCTTATAGATCTTAATATTTTAAAAAAGAAAAGTTGAACTTTTTGGTAACCCCGCCAAGAATGTATGTAATGGGGTGTCTCCCGATTCTTTCACAGAAAGAGAGACAGTAAGGCTTAGACGGGAGATAGAGGTATGTGATAGATAGTTATCGATCTTGATGGTATATTTTTCTGTCTTTTGAGACTTTCAAGGGGGTAACTGTGTATCTTGCTTGTGCTTAATGCTTCCCAATTCTACCAGAAATCATATAGGAACTTGTTACAAGCGTATTCATTGGAATTGGATTGGTTCATCAATAGCGTTAGATCAGAATCCAATTTTGACTCTGCACCATTGATTTCACTATTATTAGTGATCAATAATGGAATAATTCCTTCATGTTCATAGAGATAGGGGACATAATTCACATGGATATAGTAAATCTCGCTTGGGCTGCTTTAATGGTAGTCTTTACATTCTCCCTTTCACTCGTAGTATGGGGAAGAAGTGGACTCTAGGGATACTACTAATTGAGTTGAGTAATCGAATTGTATCAATTGCTTACTAGATCATTCTGCGAAGCGTTTTAAAATAAAAATATCTCGATTTCGAAAAATCTACTGGAATCTGGAATCCAGTAATATATGAATAAGAACCTTTTGATCCAACAAATATTTCAATGATTTGATTCCCATGTTCGTATTTCGAATCTCAAAGTAATTCACATGATAGGAAATTTTTTCCAACCTAATTATTCCTAAATATTCTATTTCAATGAACCAGCTCTTGCCAGAATTATGGATATTACAACGAGGAACAACCAACCCCATTTTTTTTTTTTCATTTCCTCTTTCTTTACTTTACTGTTCAAAGAGGAAGTCGTTCTGTTATTATGTAGATACAGACTTTATTCTACTGGAAACGACATAGACATAGTGGTTGTCCAAAGAGGTACTACGCATAAAAAGATCTTGCTTGCGTTGGGTGATTCATGCACACTTACCGTTTTATACTTCTAGGAATCTTCTTTATGCTTTATCGACTCACCTCATGTCATGGTTCAAGCATGAAAAATAGGGGGGTCTACTACTCCTTTTCCAAATCCGAAGAAGTAATTGATTGAGCCCATAACAGATGATCCAAGGAGTTCTATAGTAACTTCTTCGGAATGCTAAAAAAAAAAACGACTTGATCTTGTTTTCTTTTATCTAAGAAATGCCCATACTATTCTTCCTCCAGTGATTATTTTCAATATAGATCCCGGGATCTATATTGAAAATAATCAGAAACCTAGGAATTAGAAGAGTTAACGTTCGATTATTTCGGATTGATCGGAATCAACACAAATAGATGTAGCGAAGAAATGGAATTGGAGTTCGATATATATGTACATAATATCTAATTTACATGTACATATAAATAGATACATACGATAAGATTGATCTATATCAAGCCCATATCTTTATACAATGTAACTTTATACAATACAATAATAATAATAGATAGTGTGGTAGAAAGAACTATATGAATCTTTCTACCATATTATCTATTATACTACTGATCCCAATCTGCTCATTTCATTTAAAACTTGGAATTTGAATCTCTTTCATTTATTGAATCATTGATAAGAACTAATCAATCAAGTTTCATTTAAATTAATCATTTTGACTGACTGTTTTTACGTAGATGATAAGTAAAAAAGCAGTAGGAACTAGAATGAACAGCGCAGTAGCA
>NW_027519119.1:0-10000 GCF_043159265.1 Tasmannia lanceolata
GCTAATTTTAATTGGTGAATATAATATTATATATATCTGTCTTTTTTTATATCATTATGACTATTTATTCAACAAGTTCGATTGATTGATACGAGTTGATTTTCTGTTACGATGGATCGACGAAACAATAGCTGGCCCAATAGCTGCTTCAGCGGCTGCAATAGCTATAACAAAGATCGAGAAAATGTCTCCTTTTAATTGTCGACTATCAAATAAATCAGAAAACGTTACGAGATTCATATTAACCGCATTCAGTATAAGCTCAAGACACATAAGTGCTCTAACCATATTTCGACTTGTGATCAATCCATAAATACCAATAGAAAATAAATAGGCACTCAAATAAGTACATGCTCGAGCATCATTGACCAACTCCTCATCAATCTCGATTCATTTCAATATGAACAACAATTTCACTGATTGACTCGAATATAAAACAAGTACGGAACAAAGGAAGGTATTGGTAATGGATCGAACTAAAACAAAACCCTTTTTAATTTAATATATGAACAATAAATATATAAATTGAATTGAAGCAAAATGGATGTAATAACAATACAAGAAGACAGAACAAGGCCTTATTTATTTTTATTTTAAATTTATTTTAATTTTATTTTGGATTTCTAATTCATTTCTAATTCTAAGTATTTATTACTGACGAGCCATAGCAATTGCACCTATCAAGGCAACTAAAAGAATTATAGAAATGAGTTCAAATGGAAGATAAAAATCTGTTGATAAATGAATCCCAATTTGTTGAACATTACTTATCAGGTCCTGCTCTATAATCTGGTTTGATCCTGTAGTCCAAATAATCCCATACCATGACGTATCTGAAATAGTAGTAATTAGTGAAAAAAGAATACTTGTACAAACCAGTGAAGTGACCCCATCTCCAACGGTCCAAAGATAGAAATCATTGTAATATTCTGAACCATTCATGAACATCACAGCAAATATGATTAAGACATTTACAGCTCCCACGTAAATAAGGAGCTGTGCAGCAGCTACAAAATAGGAGTTAGATAGAATATGGAATAAGGATATACAAACAAGAACCAATCCCAATGAAAAGGCAGAAAAAATGGGATTGGTAAGTAATACCACTCCTAGACCCCCTAGTATAAGACCTGATCCCAAAAATACTAAAAGAATATCATGTATTGGCCCAGGTAAATCCATTATGTATAAAATAAGAGATAAAAAAAAGTTGAAATATTTCATGACCTTACTGACCCAGCCAGGAAAAAAGAGGTTACCTTGTTTTTTTCTTGTATATGATACGTTTCTAATTGAATCGTAATGGGGTCTGGATTGAGGTAGATACAGTTATTGGACTAATTCCACTTCTGTATCCGAAAGAGTAGTTCGGAGTTTGATATTCCGAAATCATCATGACTATATTCATATATTCTAAATCCAAATCAAGCCGCGATTCTCACCAATCAATAGTTATGATTTGTAGTTACTGACCAACCAAAATGAAAGAAGCTTCACTCCTTTAGATCAAAAATGAATCTTAGTCATTGGTAATCGTTATTGAATCAAGGGGTTTATCTGTGGTTATTTTAATTTGAGTCGAATTCATAATTGTTCGAATTGTGTAATCCCCAATTACTGACATTGGTAACCGACCCAAAGCAATTTGATTATAATTCAATTCGTGACGATCATAAGTGGAAAGTTCATATTCTTCAGTCATTGATAGACAGTTTGTTGGACAATACTCGACGCAGTTACCACAAAATATACAGATTCCAAAATCAATACTATAATTAAGCAACCGTTTCTTTCTAATATCTGTTTCCAATCTCCAATCAACAACGGGTAGATCTATGGGACATACACGAACACATACTTCACAAGCAATGCATTTATCAAATTCAAAGTGGATTCGACCACGGAAACGCTCTGATGTGATCGATTTTTCATAAGGATATTGAATAGTTATAGGTAAACGATTCGCGTGGGATAAGGTAATCATGAAACTTTGACCAATGTACCTTGCAGCTCGTACTGTTTGTTGACCATAATTCATGAACCCAGTCATCATAGGGAACATATCGTGGCTATCCATGAATAATTTGATATTTCTTTCTCTTGCTTAAGGGAGGTTATGAATCTAGAGTATCATATACTGTTACAGTGAAAGGAGAGGAGTTGGAAGAAGTTGTCAATAATAGATTACCCAGAGAAATGGGTAAAAGAAATTTCCATCCAAGATTTAATAGTTGGTCCATTCTCATCCTAGGTAAAGTCCATCTTGTTGTGATAGGAATGAACAGGAACAAATAAGCTTTAGCTAATGTAATAAGGATACCAATCGTTGTTCCAAATACTCCCCCGTTTTATTTATTCCGAAAAGTTCAGGAATGAATATGTACGGAATAGAGAGATTCCACCCGCCCAAGTAAAGAACTGTTACAAATAATGAAGAAACTAGTAGATTTAGGTAAGAAGCAACGTAAAATAAACCAAATTTGATACCTGAATATTCGGTTTGATAACCCGCTACTAATTCTTCTTCTGCTTCTGGTAAATCAAAAGGTAATCTCTCACATTCTGCTAGGGAAGAAATTATAAAAACTATAAACCCTATGGGTTGACGCCACAGATTCCATCCCCAAAACCCATATTTTGACTGTGCCTCAACTATATCAATTGTACTTGAACTGTTAGATAATCATAGTCGATGATAACATCACTGTTCCCATCGCTATTTCAGAACCGTACATGAGACCTCAGCTTCATACGGCTCCTCGATGGCCACAAATAAATCTAAGGACTGATTCAGTATTACCTCGGCATTTTTGAGAGTGAATAGAGTAAAGATGCATCAGGGAGTCCCTAATTAGACCAATGGAATTCTGTCTGCTATAATAACAAATTCAAAGTGCTTCCGAATTGCTCTCATAATTTATTTTATAATTAATATTACAATTTATCTTTGTTCAGTAATAGCTTAATCTTTCAATAAAATACTCGTTGTATCAATAGATATTTCTACCCATATCTTTCGATTACGAAAAAGAATTAGACACTCTACATTAGTTCATTTCATGAATCATGATAAGAAGCCTATCTGTATTAATACGGATGGGATGGAGGAAAGAAAGAATAAAGAAAGATCTATTACTATTTATTTTTCCTATTGCATTCCATTTCTTTCGTTCCTGTTCTTCTTTCGCAGAAGAGGGGATTCTCAAAAAAAAAATAAAGGATTACTTCGTTCCCGATAGTCATTTCTTTAATCAGTGGATAGGAGCATACTCTGGATCGGAATCATGGGAAGTACTGCTTGATCATTTCTACCAACTTAAAGCCCTCATTATGATTCCTTTTATGCAAAAATATCCCTTTGGTTTTTGATACCTTACATTATTTCCATGACGAATCCTTTGTGTACCTTGGTGTTCCTAACCGTCCACTCATTTTTGATTGATTCCCGATATGATAATGCATACAATAACAATTGTAGAAACTCCATACAGTTGATCTTTTGCACCCGCTTCAAGTCATGATGACTAATCAACCAATCTTGGGGTAAACAGTTTCCACCGCTTATCTTTACTTACACTTTCCTCTCGTACATAGGGAATGAGAATCAATCTTCTTACTGCGAATTCATAAGCTGTTTTGTTTCACTCATATAACCATCTCGTTTAGTTCATCAACCTAAATGGTGAATAAAAAAATCAAGATATCTATTCAATACATTCAACCTCTTTCCTAGAAATAAAGGAAAGAAATAAAAGTTAATGTTGCAACGAATCACACGTAGAGATATTGATAACACACATGGAGTTAATGGTATTTCATAACTAATAGATTGAGCAGCAGCTCGTAGACCACCTGAAATATTTATTATTCGATCCATATCCTGACATAAGAAGTCCAATAGGAGCAATACTGGAAATGGCGATCCACAAAAAAACACCTATACCGAGATCGGCTAGAACAAGGCGATAGCCAAAAGGAATTACTGAATAACTTAGTAGAATTGATATGACCGCTATGGATGGCCCGATACTGAATAAACGAATATCTCCTCTAGATGGGAGAAGATCCTCTTTGAAAAGCAGTTTTGTCCCATCCGCTAGAGCTTGAAGAATTCCCAAGGGACCAGCATATTCAGGCCCAATACGTTGTTGTATCCCTGCGGATATTTCTCTTTCTAACCACACAATCACGAGTACCCCTATTGTGATCCCCGATACGGGAGTAAAAATAGGGACAAGCGTCCCTATAAGGCCATAGCCTTCTTTTAAAGATTCCGATCTGGAAAAAGAATTGATAGCTTGTACTTCTGTCGTATCAATTATCATTTCAACGATCAACTTCTCCCATAATGATATCTATACTACCTAGTATCGTCATGATATCAGCCAATTTCATTCTTTTAACTAGCTGAGGAATAATTTGCAAATTTATGAAACCCGGTGGACGAATTTTCCATCTCCAGGGAAAAACACTATTATCTCCTATCAGAAAAATTCCTAATTCTCCTTTTGGGGCTTCTACTCTCACATAAAGTTCTTGTTTTAACAATTCAAAGGTGGGAGAAGGTTTTTTACTAATGAATCGGTATTCAAAATCGTTCCATTCAGAATCCTTTGCTCTATCAAAGCGTCGTACTTCTAAATTCTCATAGGGTCCCCCCGGAATTCCTTCCAGAGCCTGTTGAAGAATTTTTATAGATTCCGTCATTTCACTGATTCGTACTAAATAACGAGCTAATGAGTCTCCTTCTTTTTGCCATTGGACTTCCCAATCGAATTCATCGTAACACTCATAATGATCAACTTTACGAAGATCCCATTGGATTCCGGAAGCTCGTAGCATTGGTCCCGATAAACCCCAATTTATTGCTTCCTCTCCACCAATAATGCCCACTCCTTCAACTCGTTCCAAAAAAATAGGATTCCGCGTAATAAGCTTTTGATATTCAACAACTCCTGTTAAAGAATAATCGCAGAAATCCAAACATTTATCTATCCATCCGTGAGGTAGATCAGCAGCTACTCCTCCGATACGGAAATAATTATGCATCATTCGCATACCTGTGGCAGCTTCGAATAGATCATATAGCAATTCTCTCTCTCGGAAAATATAGAAGAAAGGAGTCTGTGCACCGATATCTGCCATAAAAGGCCCAAGCCATAACAAATGAGAAGCTATACGACTTAGCTCCAGCATAATAACTCTGATATAACTGGCTCTTTTAGGTACTTGAATATTTCCCAATTGTTCGGGGGCATTTACCGTTATTGCCTCTGTGAACATAGTAGCTAAATAATCCCAACGTGTTACATACGGCAGATATTGTATAATTGTTCGGTTTTCCGCAATTTTTTCCATTCCTCTGTGTAAATAACCCAATATAGGTTCACAGTCAATAACATCTTCACCATCTAGAGTAACAATGAGTCGAAGAACACCATGCATTGATGGGTGGTGAGGGCCCATATTGACTATCATGAGGTCTTTTTTTGTAGCCGGTACAGTCATATGCTTTCTTCCCCGATTCATTATTCCATGAATTGTTGAAAACGAAACAAAGTTCATCAAAATTCAAGATCTAATAAACCAAAAAATTCAAATGAATCCTCAAATTAACGATTTTTTGGCTCCCGAATATCCAACTGACCAATTAATTCCTTATAACGTACTCTATTTTTTTTTGACAAATAAGCCAGCAGCCGTTGACGTTTTCCCAGAATTTTTCGCAGACCTCTCTGAGATAAATAGTCTTTTCTGTGAAATTCAAAATGTGCAGTAAGTCTCCGTATCTTATTGGTGAAATTGAATACTTGAAATTCAACAGACCCTTTGTTTTTTTCTTTTTCTTCTTGCGGAATAACCGAGATAAATAAATTTTTTACCATAAAAAAGAATAATTCTTCTCTCTTTTTTTTTTTCTTTCGTTCCCACAAATATGGATTTTACCGATCAGGAATAATAATAAAATGATAATGCCAGTCATTTCGATCTGGTACACACAATAATCTGGATTTATTCATATAATAACTTTTTCTATTTAAATTGAATTAATAAATCCAATTTAATTTGTAATTTGATTCGGATACAATACATAGAAAGGGATGGTACATTTCTGGACCCACGAAAGAGAATGATTTGGGTTTAAGAAGATTCTGTTGATTCATTCCTAGGTCCAATTGATACGTCATTGAATCAGTATCATGTGTCAGAATGTAATGTAACACAACGTGTGTGTACACCTGTCTGTCTTCATATATCGGCTATGATACATGATGTATATAAAATGTACCATTAACTAATTCTGAATCGTGGATACATATATATTCTTGACATACTGAAACGACTGCCATTATTCGTATCAAACCAATAGCGATTCATACAAGCTAAATCTTCTAATCGATAATTGGGCCAAAGAAATAATTTGAATTGAATGAATTTATTTGTATCTGTATCAAGACACTTGTCCTCATCCAAAAATTGCCCAGAGTTCTTTACGTTATTCTCATTGAAAAATACTGGATTTATATCCACAATATTCTCATTACTGAAATTGAAACACATTAAAATTCTCAATTTTCTACGACGTCTAGGAGATAGAATATTTTCAGGAACAAGAAAATCATAATGATTTTCATCTCCATTCATAAGCATCTTTCCATGTTGTGCAATAGATCCATTGAAAGAATTCTCATCAACATATTTTTTTTCTCGACGTTCTCGATTAGTTTGGTGTTTACTCTTATGGACCAATGAAATGCCTATGGTTTGATACATAATAAATTGTCCATCCCGTTTTATAGACAGGCGGGCTGGTTCAATAATAAATATTCCCCTTTTTATCAATTCCGTAAGAGTGAGATCCTTCTGAATCAACATTACGTCCAGGCGCATTTCTCCTCTTTGAATAGAGGATATAGCAATTTCCCTTGGATTTATCAGTCTAAGCAGGAGGCAATATACCTTGATATTATTGATCATTCTTTGATTCAAAGAATCGTCCCATCTCAATTGAAAAAGCAAATATCTTTTTAGGAAGAACTCTAGTTCTGCTTCTCTGTTGCTCTTGTATTTTCTTTTCTTTCTCCTTTTTTTAATGTCTGATTCCGCGTAATCCTTTTCAACATATTTTTTTTTTTTTTGTGCATCTGATTCAAGATTCTCTTGGTTTCGTGCATCTGATCTAATATCCCCTTGGCCCGGCTGTTCTTCTTCTTTTTCTTTATTTCGGTTCTCTAATTCAAGATATTCTTTTTGATTAGATGATATACGAAGATCTTTTTTTTGATTTTCACTAATGTTTTTATTTTCACTAATGTTTTTATTTCCATGAAAATTTAAAAGAAGTAATTTGATTGGTATGATCCATGGTTTCATTTTATATGTATCATAAAGTCGCACAAATTCTGGGAAGAACCAAGATTCCAGATTCGATATGGGACGATATCGCATTTCTTCATTCATTCCCATCCAATCAAAAAAGTTTTTTTTTTGATTGGGTGGGTTGATTTCTTGATGAATCGTGAAATAAAAAAGATCTTTTTTATCAATTATTTCATAATCATTAATCCCATTCTTAGTATTTTTATTAATATTGGTCCCAGTATCCATATCGGTCCAGGTATCAATATCGATATTTTTTCTAAGACAAAAATGCAGAATTCTCCACTCAAAATATTTTCTATCCGGATTTTTACCCGTATCCATAATAGACTCTTCTTCTAGATAATCACTAATAGCTATATCCCCCAGTACATAACATGATTCGGGTTTAGGTGTGTTGTCATTATAGGGAATCTCTCGGCCCCCATTTACTTTTAACGGGGATACATAAATATATGAGCTCTTCCTATCCTCATAATTAATATATTTACACGATAAAAGATCATATCTGTAGTGTTTTTTAAATTTTTCTTTTTGACTCGGCAATGAATTCACCGCGCAATCATTTTCTTTCTCGTAATAAATGAATTGGTCTTTTTCTTTTTCATATGAATCCCATTTTTTGGAATCTTTATTTTCAATCGTACGACGATGATTGACTCTAGTTCGCCATTTTTTCGATACTAATCTAGACCATCTATTCTGAGATAAATTGTATTGATAATGACGCTTTAACCAGTTTTTCCATTCATTCATTCTGGAATTCGAAAATTTCTTATGTCTTGGTTTGAAATCAAAAATTCCTCGTGTACCCAAATAGTCCTTTATTCTATGCTTAATAAAAGGAGATGCGCCATGATATTGAAGTACAGATATCAAGTGATACTTGTTAATAACTTCTTGGTTTTGTGATAATTTGTAAAATACATATGCTTGGGACAAGAAAGATAAGTTACAATAAATCTGTGAATTATTATTTCGAATATTCGAAATAGAAAGTGACTTTTGGATAGTCAAAATAAACTGAGTTGTATTTTGATTTGTTTCATCAATTCCTTCTTTATTTGTTTCATTATTGTAAATATATTTATCGATAAGATTTTTTGTTGATTCAAGGAAAAGTTGTGTATTAATCCTGGGAATGTTAATGGCACATAGAAAGATATCTATGTATATTCTTTCAATGAAATATTTTATAAAATATTGCGATTTACGTATTAATCGGGCACTTCTTTTTTTTGATCTCTGCCAAATATGTTTCTGTGATTCCGATCTTTCATCATCAAAACTTGTCTTGTTAGGACTAATATTTATATCTGTATCTGTAGTTAGAAATATTTTTTTCTTGTCTTTTTTTATTTTTTCTATTTGATTTTTGATTTTGGTTGTACTATCAGTCAGATCTTTCATTTTTTTTTCTGTCAGTGAATAATTTGTCCAATCCATGGATCTAATTTGAATAGTCGAGTCGTGAGTAATCTTATTACTGATTATGAAATCTTTTCCAGTTTCACTCGGTTGATAGCCTTTCCTCAACCCAAATAATAAAATTGAGTTCACTTTTGTAAGCTCTTTCATTATTCTTTTTATAAATAGAACTATTTTGATAACCCATCTTATTTTTTCTTTTGAGACCTTTAGACAACATTTTGTTCTTTCTTTTAAAATTCTGAAAACTCGAAAATATTTTTTTTGAACTTTTCTCGTTTTTTTTTCGAGTTCTTTAAAAATGGGTTCAAAAAAAGAAGGTTCTTTTCGTGGAGAACCAAAAGGTAATTCAGTTTCCATTCCCCAGACCGTTAAAAAACAAAAATTTTCTATTTTTCCTTTGTTTTTCATTGGATCTCTATGATGAAATTGTAGTTTAGATCCCCGCCAAGGTTTCAGACAGAAAGGAAATAAGATCTTTATCTGAATCCCATCTGTTAACCAGTTTTTCGGAAATTCTGTTTCTGATAATTGAACACCATTATAGGTGCATTTAACATGCATTTCTTTATTCCACTCCTTCAAATCCTCGTACCACTCGGGAAATTGAAATAATAACATACGGCCAAGATTTTTAGCTATTATCAATGAAGGCAATATGATGTATTTTCTAAGAATCGATTGGGTTACTAACATAGAACCTCTTATTGCTTGAGCAAATATAATAGTATCCCAAGTTTCTGATATTGCTATCCGTTCATTCTCCTCTTTTTGCTCTTTCTTTTTTTTCTCTTTTTCTTTTGCCTCTTCCTCCTCAGAATCTGAGGTTTTGAGTTGCGGATCCTTTCCTATCCAATTCCTAAAAAGTGGATTAATCATTCCAGAGATATCAAAAGAGAAAAAAAATGTTTTGTCTATTCTGTCCAAAAAAAGCGGGGAATGCACATTTGTTTGAAACATTTCCCAAGTCACTGTTTTACGTCTTTGAGCGCGCATGGATCCTTTGATTAGATCCCGACGAAAATCCGATTGTTGTGAGTAACGTATCAAAGCCACTTCTTCCGCTTGATCACTATCATTATTAGTATTAGTACTAGTATGAGTATTGATATTCTGATCGTTATCAGTATAAATTACCACACGTTTGGCTTTTCTTGAACGAATACCAGGATCCTCCGTCGATCCTTCCTCA
>NW_027519120.1:0-7500 GCF_043159265.1 Tasmannia lanceolata
ACAATACTTATTTTTTTGTATCCCAACCTACTCCAATCCAATTGCTCATCATTTCAATTCTGTCGATTCTACCGATGCAGACTTTATGCAAGAAGATTAGGGGTCTGTTTGAACTTGGATGAGTTAGGAATCCAATCCCCCGACTGATCGCTCTTTGGTGGAACAACAACCCAAATTCATTGTTTCAGAAATAATGAATTGGTCCTAAAGGTATCAACGTTTGTGCTCTCTTCTATTTCTATGAGTGTTTTTGGGGATTTGGTCTGTCGAATTGTTCGACAACGCGTGATTCCATCAGAGCTATCTTCTGTAGATAATTTATGATTCGGCCGACTCTACCATTGTGGTACGCTCCATTGTGTGGGTTTGCTTCAAACGAAACTCTTTTGATTGTCACGAAACCTAACCCATTGGTTGGTCTTACTAGGTGTTATTACATTAATAAGTATTTCGAGTCATTCCAAATAGCGATTTTGGGTACTAGAAATGGGTCCGAAATAGGATGACTCTTTCAAGACTTTTAACTCGATTTAAATAACTCGATTGTTTCTGGGGGGTCCTGTCGGGATAGTACAGGTCAAAAGTATCTAATTTGGGTATAGGAACCCATGAGTTGTTCTATGTAAGGGTTCCTCATAATTCAACAGATTGAAGATTGAATCAAATCAATTAAGTATAAATCTGGGACAAGGAGAGAGTCTAATTGGTCGATGCATTCTGTTTCTGTTTATGTATTCATATCGAATCAATAGAAACAATGATTCTATACCCCGATCTTAATGAAAAGAATACACCAACGCCAACCGAGTAGAATATACCCTAAATCCCGAGCTAGGCATTCTACTACAAAAGAGAAAAAAAAAAATGAGCCAGACCTCTTCTTTGATTTTATTATATTATTATATTATATTCATTGAATATTTTCATTGAAAATGGAATATTTCCATTTTATTTTCACATAATTATAGATAATATAATTAATATTGAATTAATCTTTTTTTTATTCATTTTTGATGAAAATGAAAATATTCTTTCATTTATTTTTTTTTTATAGAAAACCCAAGGTAAAGTGAGAGAGTCTTATTTGTACAAGAACATAATATGTCTACACCATATCTAAATAGAATTGAAGAAAGGGTAAGTGGGATTCTATTGGATGAATCTTGAAACGAGGCATGACCCGCAGCAAACAAACTCAACTATGTGGTTCGATCAAAATTGTTGTTTCGACTAAGCAGTTATGGATGAATTGACAATTCCAATTTGAATCGACTAATTCGGTATATTCCACATTCATGAGAGTGCATCTATGTTTCTGCTTTACGAATATGATATTTTCTGGGCATTTCTAATAATATCAAGTCTTATTCCTATTTTAGCATTTCTAATTTCGGGAGTTTTAGCCCCGATTAGTGAAGGACCAGAGAAACTCTCTAGTTATGAATCGGGTATAGAACCAATGGGGGATGCTTGGTTACAATTCCGAATTCGCTATTACATGTTTGCTCTAGTTTTTGTTGTTTTTGATGTTGAAACGGTCTTTCTTTATCCATGGGCAATGAGTTTCGATGTATTGGGTGTATCTGTATTTATAGAAGCTTTCATTTTCGTGCTTATCCCAATTGTTGGTTCAGTTTATGCATGGCGAAAAGGAGCATTGGAATGGTCTTAGCTCCTGAATATTCAGACAATCAAAATCAAAAACAAAGAAAAGATTACATTGAGACAGTTATTAATTCTATTGAGTTTCCGTTACTTGACCAAACAACCCAAAATTCAGTTATTTCAACTACATCGAATGATCTTTCGAATTGGTCAAGACTCTCCAGTTTATGGCCGCTTCTCTATGGTACCAGTTGTTGCTTCATTGAATTTGCTTCATTAATAGGCTCGCGATTCGACTTTGATCGTTATGGATTGGTACCAAGATCGAGTCCTAGGCAAGCAGACCTCATTTTAACAGCCGGCACAGTAACAATGAAAATGGCGCCTTCCTTAGTGAGATTATATGAGCAAATGCCTGAACCAAAATATGTCATTGCGATGGGAGCTTGTACTATTACAGGAGGGATGTTCAGTACGGATTCTTATAGTACCGTTCGGGAGTCGATAAGCTAATTCCTGTGGATGTCTATTTGCCGGGCTGCCCACCCAAACCAGAGGCAGTTATAGATGCTATAACGAAACTTCGTAAGAAAGTATCTCGAGAAATCTATGAAGATCAAATTGGGTCTCAACAGGAAAATCGATATTTTACTACCAATCACAAGTTTCATGTTGGACGCAGTACTCATACTGGAAATTACGATCAAGGATTACTCTATAAATCTCCATCTACTTCAGAAATACCTCCTGAAACTGAAACATCTTTCAAATACAAAAGTTCAGTATCTTCCCACGAATTAGTGAATTAGGCAGGATGCTTTTGTGCAGAATAACAAACAGCGGGTAAATCTTCATAAATTTCATCGTAAATGTGAAATACTCATACAAATACAAATGTGGGAGAGATCAAGAAGATGCAAGGTCGTTTATCTGCTTGGCTAGTCAAGCATGAGCTAGTGCATAGATCTTTGGGCTTCGATTACCAAGGAATAGAGACTTTACAAATAAAGCCCGAGGATTGGTACTCCATTGCTGTCATTTCATATGTATATGGTTACAATTATCTACGTTCCCAGTGTGCTTATGATGTAGCACCGGGCGGGTTGTTAGCTAGTGTGTATCATCTTACGAGAATACAGTATGGTGTGGATCAACCCGAAGAGGTATGCATAAAAGTATTTGCCCCAAGGAGGAATCCTAGAATCCCGTCTGTTTTCTGGATTTGGAAAAGTGCTGATTTTCAAGAACGGGAATCTTATGATATGTTGGGAATCTCTTATGAAAATCATCCACGCCTGAAACGTATCTTGATGCCTGAAAGTTGGATAGGCTGGCCCCTACGTAAGGATTATATTGCCCCCAATTTCTATGAAATACAAGATGCTCATTGAATGATAAGAAACTAATATTCACTTCTACGACTCCAGATATTCAAGGAATCTTTTTATGTTCTGTTCTAGATGAAACAGAATAACTGGACTCTCATCTCAGTATTATGAATGGGCTACTAAAGGGGCTTCATTGATATTCCCCAATTTGGAAGATATCCATTTCGGATGAGCAAAGCCAATAGGATGAATCAAAAGAGTTCTGCACCATGAACTTTGTACCGCGCACATCACTTAGATGGGCCCCGAAAAGTCACGTAGGAGGGAGTGAAGAAAGAGAAAGTGAAGAAATAGAATATGAAAGAAAATATGAAATTATGAACTCAAAATTCAGAAATGAAAAGGGGATCAGATTTTCTTTGTACTGTATCTGAAATGAATCCTGTCTATTCCTACCCTTCGATTCCTCTCTAGACTAGACTTTTGGGTTTTCAGCCAACTAACTTCAATTCAAATATGTATGAAGTATTAACATTCTTTTTGAGCGAGAGCAGGTACAGTATGAACAAACAAAAAAGAAGAGGGAACAGAATCTAATTCTTTTCTTTACCCATCAAAAAAAAAAATGGGGGATCTAGATATATCCCTAGATGGATAAGTATGTATCATGATCTAGACTATTAACGAATAGAATATGGATCCCGATCCATATCGATTCATTTGTATGAGTATCTATTCGATATATTAACCACGTGCCAGGAACCAGATTTGAACTGGCGACACGAGGATTTTCAGTCCTCTGCTCTACCAGCTGAGCTATCCCGACCATCCCCGACGCATCATCCTACTAGAGGGCTTGGGTCTATGTCAATTAAAGGGACTCAAAAAACATTAGAAAATCTTACCTCAGCCTTGGAATTTCTTGGATCTTCAAAAAGAAGACTTTGTAAGTGTAAGAGTAATGATATGGACTGTGAATGATTCAATAATGGAGATTCCTTGCCATATATGTTCATTTGTACGTAGATCATATCTATCACAAGACTTGTGATAAGAGAGAAAGATTTCTGGTCGGATCCATTTGTGAAAGAGTAGAGTGAGTGAGAAACATAGCTAAGCTCATTTTGAACCACTGACGAAAAAAGAGGATAAATGGTTAGGGAATGGAATAAAATAGGCCTTTTTTTTTTTATTGGGGATAGAGGGACTTGAACCCTCATGATTTCAAAAGTCGACGGATTTTCCTCTTACTATAAATTTCATTGTTGTCGGTATTGACATGTAGAATGGGACTCTATCTTTATTCTCGTCCGATTAATCAGTTCTTCAAAAGATCTTTCAGACTCTGGAGTAAATGATTTGATCACTGAATCTTCGATTCTTCCTTTTGGAATCGATTTAATTTAGCAAGAATTCTGCAATTTTTCATATAAATAATCAAAAAATCCGGATTCGGGTCGTGATTAATCATTTGATATTTAAGTACGTCTATGTACTTAAATAAGGTCATCCTTTCTGGAGTTTTGATAGAAGGATTCCTCTACCAATGTAGTCAACCCCGTTCGTTAGAACAGCTTCCATTGAGTCTCTGCACCTATCCTTCTTTTGATTCTCGCTTTCTGAACCCTTGTTTTCAGAAAACTGGATTTGGCTCAGGATTGCCCATTTTTAATTCCAGGGTTTCTCTGAATTTGGAAGTTACCACTTAGTAGGTTTCCATACCAAGGCTCAACCCAATCAAGCCCGTAGCGTCTACCAATTTCGCCATATCCCCCTTATGAGATCTCGATCTCATTGTGATCCCATCCCCTTCTTTCATTTATGTTGGAACCATTGAATTCATTAGATACTGATTCCTATATCGAAAAAGTGTCTGCTCCTATTTTATTTCTTGCCCATCTTCTTTCATATCTATTGGAGGACCATTCCATTATTTGGTCCAATCAGAAATGATTCTATCATTGATGTATCTGCAATTCAATATGGATGGATATATCCCACATATAGATGTTCCCCCCCCCTCTCATTTTTCCCGCGCAGTTTGGAATACTGGAACGGTCGATATTCATTCTTCTTTTTTTTTTTTTCGTCCTATCTCCTCCCTTTCCGAATGAAACAAAAGGAATATCTCAGTAGGATCTGGATTGCATCCTTATCTTATCCTTTCCTTAGGAACTACACTCTAATAGAAATAGAATTCATATAATCTGCTATAACTGCTATAACTAATAGTTATATTCTATTCTATAATAGAATATAGAATTATTTCATATGTATATAGTATTATTTTGCGTTTTTTAAATTTGATTTGAATGAAAAAAAAAAATTCTAGTGCTAGTGACTACTAATAAATGAAATAATCAAAAATAAATAATCAAATAGAAAATAATCAAAAATAAAATCAAAATTCATATTATATTAATAATTATTAATATTAATTAATATGTTATAATAATTTATAATAATTAATATTAATAATTATTAATAGCTAATAGCTAACTAAGATCCCAATAGTTTCCCGAATTCCTATTCACGCACTATTTCTGTTATATGAGCCCGCTTAGCTCAGAGGTTAGAGCACCGCATTTGTAATGCGATGGTCATCGGTTCGATTCCGATAGTCGGCTTTCTCTATTTGTTCTATTTTTTTTTTTTTATCAGGATTGATCATCTTTCCTTGAGACCAAGGAATATTGAGAAGACCCCCCCCTTTTTTTTCTCCAAATGTCGGGTTACCGATCTATTATGTTATGTCGCGGGAACTTCCAACTATGAATAAAGAATAAAAAACGGATTGGAGCCGTTTGATCTATACAGAACAAATCAAGAAAAGGATCCTTAACTTCCCATATATACAATATACAAAATAATACGGATATTGATACAATTCATCTTATTCCTCTTTGTAGTACTTCAGTGGATTTAGCTTCGTTTATCGTTTAGTTCAGTATTAATTTAGGTTTATTCTGTAAAATGAAATTTCAATAAAATTAAGGAGTCTTTATGTCTCGTTACCGAGGGCCTCGTTTCAAAAAAATACGCCGTCTAGGGGCTTTACCGGGACTCACTAGGAAAAGACCTAGATCCGGAAGTGATCTTAGAAACCAATCGCGTTCCGGGAAAAGATCTCAATATCGTATTCGTCTAGAAGAAAAACAAAAATTGCGTTTTCATTATGGTCTGACAGAGCAACAATTACTTAGATATGTTCGTATTGCTGGGAAAGCCAAAGGGTCAACAGGTCAGGTTTTACTACAACTACTTGAGATGCGTTTGGATAACATCCTTTTTCGATTGGGTATGGCTTCGACCATTCCGGGAGCCAGGCAATTAGTTAATCATAGACATATTTTAGTTAATGGCCGTATAGTAGATATCCCAAGTTATCGCTGCAAACCCCAAGATATTATTACTATGAGGGATGAACAAAGATCCAGAGCTCTGATTCAAAATTATATGGATTCATCCCCCCACGAGGAGTTGGCAAAACATTTGAGTCTTTATTCATCCCAATATAAAGGATTAGTAAATCAAATAATAGATATTAAGTGGATCGGTTTGAAAATCAATGAGTTGCTAGTCGTAGAATATTATTCCCGTCAGACTTGAACCTAACTAAAATAACAAAGCTTTGGACAAGCCCCTTTTTTTTCTTTCGCCGAAGTAAATAGATCTAAGAGGTTTGATCCGGATTTTTCTCCCATTCACGTATTACAAATGGATCAGCGGTGAGATTTTTATTCCTTGTCCATTCTTTCCGTTCCGGTATTTTCCATACCACAGCAATTAGGAATAGAGAATCTATATCAAATAAAGTACGATTGGAATACTCGTATCAATTGTTATTTGATTTGATACATTGTAGTCGGTACCGTTGGTGAATTAGGTGAAGGTACGGAGAGAGAGGGATTCGAACCCTCGGTAAACAAAAGCCTACATAGCAGTTCCAATGCTACGCCTTGAACCACTCGGCCATCTCTCCTACATAATCTTATGATTATGACCCAGAAACCGAGTGAATAGCGAGTCATTCATATTATTGTATTATTGCAATACAGGTATGACCAATCAATTCTAAATAGAAAATAGAAAACTTTTCATTAAAGAAAGATCTTCCCTCGAGGATCGAGGGATAAAAAAACATTTTTTTTCTTATCTTTTTCTTATCTTATTAAAAAGATTAAAAAAAAATAGATAGAATCTATCTATTCATGTTTGTCAAGAAGACGATCCCGTCTTATTCTTAGATTTATACTGGATTAAACCAATGAATTGGAACAAGTCAACTGACCCTATTTTATACTATGGTTACATTTAGACTATTATGGTTCCATAGGAATTCCAAAATTCCTTTCTAGTTTCAGATTTCTCAACAACAATTCCTCTCATGAGCTACCCCACAATCTATTACAAATTCATGAATCGTCCCATGGATTTTTTTGATATTTCGATTGCGTGGTGTATACACACTATGCACAAAAAATGGATGGTTATTCTTATTCTATTTTCATCATGGAATGATTCTATTATTTGATTTGATTTTTTTTTTCTTTGGATCATAATCAAA
>NW_027519120.1:20000-21274 GCF_043159265.1 Tasmannia lanceolata
ATAGCGGATATAGTCATCATTCAATGGGTCAGGTCCACTTACTTTTTATTTCTTGATTTTTTATTTTTCCGATGGATTTGATTGGAACAATGGAGAAGTAGGAATACTTTGGTTTGGCGATTCATAATCGGGATTGGTATCTAGAATATCTATGTCCCAGTACAAAAAAATATGAATAATGAAACATGGGGAGAAGTATAGCCTGTAGTGACATAGTAGTCCTACTAATAAGTGTAAGTGCGATTACTTAATCATCATAATGCATTTTCATTCTAATGAACAAATGTTCAACTTTATACCTATAACTCATTCTATAACTCATTAGAATGATAACTCATTCCACAGGGTTTTTTTCTTACAAATAAAAAAATATCTCTATTTCTATTCTATTCTCCGCTGAAAAATGAAGACTAAGACTGGAGCTTCGTGAAAAAGCCCTTTATCAGATTTGAACCGATGACTTACGCCTTACCATGGCGTTACTCTACCACTGAGTTAAAAGGGCCTATTTTCTTCAATTCATGAATTAGTCACTAGTCACTCTGAGTTTAGTGCATGTACCTATGTATATACTATATGTACATATATACATATACGCAGAGGGGCTCATTCAGAAGCAAGAAATTGGATTTATCTAGGAAGTTCTAGGGTAAAGGGTCAAATGATTATTGATATTTGATAAATATCAATGCAATGAATTGTTTCAGGGCCGATCCTAATTTCTTTGCTTTTATTGACCCGACCCATCAGGACAAGATTCACTTGATTGATATGATACATGGACCAATCCGACATAGATCCAAGATATTTCATCGAATCGAATCGTGTGATGAAGGAATTCGACTCGTACCCCGAACCTAATTCTTATAGAAAAAAAAAGAAAAAATTTCGATCGTTTTTTCCTGGCTTAGTGTTAGTGTGAGATAGAGATAATAGGCATATCTCATCTTAACGATGCGCGAATCAATGAGTGAAAAAAATGGAAGAAATGGGGGTGGGTTTGACCTTTTTCTGTCGGACAAATCACTCCCTTCAGGGATTCTATGCTTCGTCATATATATATGATGATGGTTCATGAATGAACAATCAAAAAATTCTATGGAATCATGGAAGCAGGAAAGATTCTTCTAATCTAGTTATACCATTACATTATATTGACAATTCCAAAAAACTGCTCATACTATGAACATAGTATGATGGAGATCGGGCAGGGAGGCCCCTATCGTCTAGCGGTTCAGGACATCTCTCTTTCAAGGAGGCAGCGGGGATTCGAC
>NW_027519121.1:20000-22500 GCF_043159265.1 Tasmannia lanceolata
AAGAAAAAAGGAAGTAACTTAGACAAAAAGAGAAGTGACTTGGACAAAAAGAGAAGTGACTTGGACAAAAAGAAACGAAGTGACTTAGACAAATCTTGTTTGTCGATAACCTCGGACCAATCAATCGAATATTGATTAATACGTAATCGATCGAAGACTACTTGAAAACGGTGCTTCTGTTCAGAAACGAAATGTTCCAAATGTTCCTGGAAGTTCTTGCTCCCATTGGACCATTTGTATCTATATGCATCAGGATCCCGATTCATGGATCTCTCGGTTCGAGAAATAAGAGGATCGAACCATTTCTTCTGACTCTTTTTCAAATTCGATAAATGTGGGTTGATCGTATATTTGATTATAGTTAGATGATTCAGAGTATCATTTCCTATTTGATCCCTTTGAATTCCATATTCAAAGTTGCGATCGGATCTATTCATTAAAAAGAATCGATTCGATACATTTCTTATGTACCCATAGGTGCTATATTGGATTTGAATCCAATTTCGGATCAATCTATATTGATTGACCGCCTCCATTATGTTGTTGCTAGCAAATACCACTATTTTGGGTTTTGGATCTTCCAAATCATTCCCGCAGGAGATCCGGACCGATTTTTTTCTGATCCTTCGATAAAAAGATTCATTCTCTTCATAAAAAATAGGAGGTAGAACCAATAAAGATTTCTTTTTCGATTCATCCCTGGAGTTGAATACCTCATTCAAGAATTTTTTTTGATCCAATCCGTAGGAATCAATAGAAAAGGCAAATCCCTTATGATACACCAGATCCGGCTCGGTTATTGATAGAGTGAATAGATCCGCCATTTCTTGAAATCTCTCTTCTGATTCAAAATCGTGGTGTAACGTGTATCCCCCTTTGTTCCGGTCATGGAATAGATGAAATAAATCAAAAAATGGATTTTTGTTCAAGAATGAAATCTTATTGGAACTGTCCATATCCGGTTCATCCTTCGGAACCATAGCACATCCCGGATCTAATGAAATAGGATGAATTGAGACGGTATTTTGTAAATACGTAATTATCTTGAATATATCAACCATTTCTTTATTTTCCGATCGCCTGGATCGGACAAAAGAAACATCTTGTTGTTTCTTCAACAATTTCTGATCTCTAGTGGACCTCTCAGTAGGATTCGAACCCAGATTAAGTTCTGACCCTCTGTCAGAGAAAAAAGAACGAATTGATCTTGTAGGATTCCCAAGAAATTCGTCGATTTCTTCCGGAAGCAGATGATTATTCATCTGCTTCTCACGTTCCGTGAATAGCCGGGACATTGAGGAATATCCAGAAAGGCATTTCGGGAATCGATCTGATTCTATCTCTGTTCGTTCCGTTTGAAGAAAGGAAGGATCCCAAAGAATCGATCTTTCTTTTAGTTGCTGAATCTCTGTTTGATTGATCAATGTGTGATATTCCGAATCCTCATTACTAATGGAATCGAAATGATCTCTGGATTGATCAGAAGATCCTTTCAATTGGCTAGAATCCGTTACTTGAACGAAAATAGATCTTGTGGAATCATATTGAATATTTGACGATACATTCTGTACCTTGCTAAAAAACCGATCCTTGTTTACCAACCACACATTGTCTAACCAAATCAAATTCTCTCTCGATACCTTCCTCAAAAAATCCGATTCGTGCTGATTCTTCCCCCAACTAACGAAGAGATCTTGGCGGAATTGCCACATATGAAATTGAGCACAATTTTGTAAAGAAATACCCCACTTGTTTCTCGAGAAGAGATGGGAAACATGCTCAATATCATTTGATTGAATAGTTGCCTCAGCTCCTTGTTGTTTGAAGAAACCCTCCACTTCAATTGGTCTTTTTTCACGAAAAGCAGACATGAGATAACAAATCAAGTGTTTCACTAAGATTTCGAATAGCTGTCCCGAATTCAAGTTGATTATGTTTCGCTTCTTCCTCGGAGAAAGACGATCAAAGAATTCCCGATCATGGTCCTTGCGGATCGGATCATCCGTATAGGATACAAAAAGAAACTCCAGATATTTTATATCTTTCTCTCTGAATGAGATCTCAATTTCAGCTACGGTTTCATTAGATATCTTACAACTAGAATCCCTCTTTTTTACGATCCGGTTCCTCCACCACCGCGAACCCCAGTTAGATTCAGGCATGATACACTTTTGAGTTATTGGGAGAACCCAAGTACTCTCTTTCGGATCCATGAAACAACTCTCAGAGATCTTTTTCCCTTTTGGAAGATACAGGAGCGAAACAATCAACCTATTGATATTGGAAGACCAAAAAGATTCTTCCAATGTATCATTTCTGGGTCCAATGGAATTCATAGGTATAGGAAGAATAGGTATAGGAAGAAGCCCCATCAAATAGAGATTTTTTCTTTCGACCATATTTCGATTGTTAATACGATATATAAGGACCGCTACTACAAGCAGTACTACACCTTTGATCGTGAAATATCGATTGCTTGTTGAACCCTGTGAATCACGTG
>NW_027519121.1:25000-29943 GCF_043159265.1 Tasmannia lanceolata
ATTCACAATCCACTGCCTTGATCCACTTGGCTACATCCGCCCCTCCTCTCTCTCTAAAGCTAAAGGAGTCAATCTCCTTTAAAGGATACAATTTCTACCATACAATTAATTATTATTGTATTGAGTGTTTCTTATTGAGTCTTTCTTACTTTCTTTCATACTGAGATACATGGACATACAATACCAATAAAGTCATTTTTATTTTTAGGAACGTACATTAATTTCAGATTGATACAGAACGAAAGTATGATATTCGATCATGAACTAACCAACAATAATATTTTCTTAAGTTGAAGTAAATCAACTTTATTTCATAGTTTTATTTCATAAGTAAATAAAAAAAAAAGGAGTAATCAGCTGTGACGCGTTCACTAAAAAAAAATCCTTTTGTAGCTAATCATTTATTGGGAAAAATTGAGAAGCTCAACATGAGGGAGGAGAAAGAGATAATAGTAACTTGGTCCCGAGCATCTACCATTATACCCACAATGATAGGCCATACAATTGCTATTCATAATGGAAAAGAACATTTACCCATTTATATAATAGATCGTATGGTGGGTCACAAATTGGGAGAATTCGCACCGACTCTGACTTTCCAGGGACACGCGAGAAACAATAATGGATCTCGTCGTTAATAAAGTGAAATAGGTGCTCGTCATTCATTGGTGGGAGGTAACCCTTATGTCAAAGTGGAGAAGGTGGAAGAGGAGCATGAAAAAGCATAGGAAGAAGAAGAGCTCTAGTACAGAAGTACAAGCTTTAGCTCAACATATATGTATGTCTGCTCACAAAGCACGAAGAGTCATTGATCAGATTCGTGGGCGTTCCTATGAGGAAACACTTATGCTACTAGAACTTATGCCTTATCGAGCATCTTATCCCATTTTAAAATTGGTTTATTCTGCAGCAGCAAATGCTAGTCACAATAAGGGTTTCAACGAAGCTGATTTAGTCATTAGTCAAGCCGAAGTCAATGGGGGTACTATCATTAAAAAGTTAAAACCTCGGGCTCGAGGACGTAGTTATCCGATAAAAAGACCCACCTGTCATATAAATATCGTTTTGAAAGATCAATCTAAAACGAAAACTGAACAAGATTTTCTTTTAGAGAATAAAGGTGTATTTAAGGATACTATAATAGAGAGATACCTAGAGAAAGAGAGAGAGAGATAAACTTCTGCCTCCTTCGGTTTCCGAATTGGAATAGAGATAAATAGATATATATAGAGAGAGAAAGAGATCGGGATAAATATGATATGGGAAAAAAAATAAATCCACTTGGTTTCCGACTTGGTGCAAACCAAAGTCATCGTTCCCTTTGGTTCGCACAACCCAAAAGTTATTCCAGGGGTCTCCAGGAAGATGAAAAAATACGGGATTGTATCAAGAATTATGTACAAAAAAATATGAGATCTGGTTCAGAAGGAATTGCACATATAGAGATTAAAAAAAAAATCGACCTAATTCAGGTCATAATCTATATTGGATTCCCAAATTTGTTAATAGAGGGTCGAACGCGAGGAATCGAAGAATTACGGATCAATGTACAAAAAGGGTTTCGTTCTGTGAACCGGAGACTTAACATTGCTATCACAAGAGTTGCAAAACCTTATGGACAACCTAATATTCTTGCAGAATATATAGCTCTACAATTAAAGAATAGAGTTTCGTTTCGAAAGGCAATGAAAAAAGCTATTGAATTAACTGAACAAGCTGATACAAAAGGAATTCAAGTGCAAATTGCAGGGCGTATCGACGGAAAAGAAATTGCACGTGTCGAATGGATCAGAGAAGGTAGGGTTCCCCTACAAACCATTCGAGCTAAAATTGATCATTGTTCCTATACAGTTCGAACTATCTATGGGGTATTAGGCATCAAAATTTGGATATTTGTAGATGAGCAATAATGGGTCTTTCCTTCCCATTCTATACTGCGATAGAACAAAAAATGACAAACTCTTTCATTCATTCTTTTTCCCTTCAATCAAAAATGAACAATTCTAATTAGAATTATTAATTATTTCTAATTATTAATTATAATTATATAGGGTTGAATAAAAATTCGATTGATCATTTGGTAGAATTGCTATGCTTAGTGTGTGACTCGTTGGTTTTTTCTTTAGAGTTGGATTCAAAAAAAAAAAAAACAATGGACCAGCCCATAACTAATAACTAGAGAACTAATAACCAGCTCATTGCTTCGTATTATCGAGATCCAAGAAAGCAGTCACTATATGATGTGTTGATCATATAGTTGTAGCAACTGAAATCGTTTTTTTTTTTTTCATAAAGGAAAAAAAAAATCTGATTATGGTTTGTAAAGCGAAAATAGAGGGATATGGGTAAAAGGAGGGGTGAGAGAAAGAAAGGAGGAGAATATCAATCAATGCTATATGATTCCAATATGTATGGTCTATGAATCATCTCATAAAAGGCAGCGTGATAAAGCATCAATACGGATTCGTTTATAAGTAGATGAATCCGGTTCATAGGAAAAATGAAAATAATAAAGAGCCTCGAGTCAATAGAGACTGAGGAGATTGACTCGGGAACAAATGAAATTGGGAGCTCCACTGTAGAGTTCAGACCTAACCATTAATGGAGAAGCTATGGGAACGACGGAACCTGTGACTGCACAAGATTCTATTAAAAACGAATCCTAATGATTCATTGGGTGGGATGGCGAAACCAACCAAGAACCCTTTTATTTATTCTGAAAGGTCATGGGTTGACCCTACGAATGAAGCAGATTTTAAAGAGTCAATATTCGCCCGCGAACCTTTCCTTATTGGATTGCAAAATTTTGGGCGATTCCATTCAGTAAAGGCCAAAAGAAGGATTCGTTATAAAAAGAAAGGCATTCATTATCCATAAATAGAAATATACGTCCTATAAATTATAAATCGAAATAGAAAGATACGTCTAGCTGCTGTATATACAAGATATACAGATTCCTACATGATGGATTAACTATCAAGAAATCCCATGATTCAGTGTATTATTCATTAAATACATGTGTATTTGTAATATTATTGAATCGTTTCATTCGCGAGGAGCTGGATGAGACGAAACTCTCATGTCCGGTTCTGCAGTAGAGATGGGGTTGAGAAACAACCATCAACTATAACCCCAAAAGAACCAGATTCCGTAAACAACATAGAGGAAGAATGAAGGGAATATCTTATCGAGGCAATCGTATTTGTTTCGGTAGATACGCTCTTCAGGCACTTGAACCCGCTTGGATCACATCTAGACAAATAGAAGCAGGGCGACGAGCAATGACACGATATGCGCGTCGTGGTGGAAAAATCTGGGTACGTATATTTCCCGACAAACCCGTTACAGTCAGACCCACAGAAACACGTATGGGTTCGGGTAAGGGATCCCCCGAATATTGGGTATCCGTCGTTAAACCGGGTCGAATACTTTATGAAATGGGCGGAGTCTCAGAAACTGTAGCCAGAGCAGCTATTTCAATAGCTGCGTGCAAAATGCCTATACGAACTCAATTCGTTATTGTGGGATAGGGATGTGAAACCAAAAGAAAGGAGTATTTTTGATGAAAAATACAATTGCAGATTTATTTATTTCTGGACAGACAATATTTCTTTCTTTTTTCCTTCGCCCTTTGCATTGAAATAAGAGATTCAAAAAAAAAAAAATGATATGATTCAACCTCAGACCCATTTGAATGTAGCGGACAACAGCGGGGCTCGAGAATTGATGTGTATTCGAATAATCGGAGCTAGTAATCGCCGATATGCTCATATCGGTGATGTTATTGTTGCTGTAATCAAAGAAGCAGTACCCAATATGCCTCTCGAAAGATCAGAAGTGATCAGAGCTGTAATTGTACGTACATGTAAAGAACTCAAACGTGACAACGGTATGATAATACGATATGATGACAATGCAGCGGTTGTCATTGATCAAGAAGGAAATCCAAAAGGAACTCGAGTTTTTGGCGCGATCGCTCGGGAATTGAGACAGTTGAATTTCACTAAAATAGTCTCATTAGCTCCTGAGGTATTATAAAGACTAGTAGATGAGACCATTATATAGTAGGGTATCTGAAGTAGATCAAATCCATTAGTAGATTGTGTCTTATGCATATACCTTTAATAATTCATAAAAAAAAAAATTGAAAGTGAAAATGAAAATCAAGAAAAAAAAAAAACAGAACATGTTGATTATATCAAAATGGGGAAGCCCTAATAATTATAGTTCGTCATGAGTAAGGACACTATTGCCGATATAATAACTTCTATAAGAAATGCTGACATGGATAAAAAAAGAACAGCTCGAATAGCATCTACTAATATAACCGAAAACATTATTAAAATACTTCTACGAGAAGGTTTTATTGAAAATGTTAGGAAACATCGAGAAAACAAGAAATATTTCTTGGTTTTAACCCTGCGACATAGAAGGAATCAGAAAGGAACATATAGAAATATTTTAAAGTGTATCAGCCGACCCGGTCTACGAATCTATTCCAACTATAAACGAATTCCTAGGATTTTAGGTGGAATAGGTATTGTAATTCTTTCTACTTCTCGAGGTATAATGACAGATCGAGAAGCTCGACTAAAAAGAATTGGAGGAGAAATTTTATGTTATATATGGTGATCCTTCTGAATATCCGAATTTGATCCGTAACTTTCGATTTGTGAAAAAGAGAGAAAAGGCAGGTTGTCTAATATCACTCCTCCTCCATTAGTTGATACTTCAAGGGGGTTACCTGAAATGAAAGAACAAAAATTGATTCATGAAGGTTTAATTACTGAATCACTTCCAAATGGTATGTTCCGGGTTCGTTTAGATAATGAAGATTCTGATTCTAGGTTATGTTTCGGGGAGGATCCGACGTAGTTTTATACGGATACTACCAGGAGATAGAGTCAAAATCGAAGTAAGTCGTTATGATTCAACCAAGGGAC
>NW_027519122.1:0-5000 GCF_043159265.1 Tasmannia lanceolata
CGTAGGAGGGAGTGAAGAAAGAGAAAGTGAAGAAATAGAATATGAAAGAAAATATGAAATTATGAACTCAAAATTCAGAAATGAAAAGGGGATCAGATTTTCTTTGTACTGTATCTGAAATGAATCCTGTCTATTCCTACCCTTCGATTCCTCTCTAGACTTGACTTTTGGGTTTTCAGCCAACTAACTTCAATTCAAATATGTATGAAGTATTAACATTCTTTTTGAGCGAGAGCAGGTACAGTATGAACAAACAAAAAAGAAGAGGGAACAGAATCTAATTCTTTTCTTTACCCATCAAAAAAAAAAATGGGGGATCTAGATATATCCCTAGATGGATAAGTATGTATCATGATCTAGACTATTAACGAATAGAATATGGATCCCGATCCATATCGATTCATTTGTATGAGTATCTATTCGATATATTAACCACGTGCCAGGAACCAGATTTGAACTGGCGACACGAGGATTTTCAGTCCTCTGCTCTACCAGCTGAGCTATCCCGACCATCCCCGACGCATCATCCTACTAGAGGGCTTGGGTCTATGTCAATTAAAGGGACTCAAAAAACATTAGAAAATCTTACCTCAGCCTTGGAATTTCTTGGATCTTCAAAAAGAAGACTTTGTAAGTGTAAGAGTAATGATATGGACTGTGAATGATTCAATAATGGAGATTCCTTGCCATATATGTTCATTTGTACGTAGATCATATCTATCACAAGACTTGTGATAAGAGAGAAAGATTTCTGGTCGGATCCATTTGTGAAAGAGTAGAGTGAGTGAGAAACATAGCTAAGCTCATTTTGAACCACTGACGAAAAAAGAGGATAAATGGTTAGGGAATGGAATAAAATAGGCCTTTTTTTTTTTATTGGGGATAGAGGGACTTGAACCCTCATGATTTCAAAAGTCGACGGATTTTCCTCTTACTATAAATTTCATTGTTGTCGGTATTGACATGTAGAATGGGACTCTATCTTTATTCTCGTCCGATTAATCAGTTCTTCAAAAGATCTTTCAGACTCTGGAGTAAATGATTTGATCACTGAATCTTCGATTCTTCCTTTTGGAATCGATTTAATTTAGCAAGAATTCTGCAATTTTTCATATAAATAATCAAAAAATCCGGATTCGGGTCGTGATTAATCATTTGATATTTAAGTACGTCTATGTACTTAAATAAGGTCATCCTTTCTGGAGTTTTGATAGAAGGATTCCTCTACCAATGTAGTCAACCCCGTTCGTTAGAACAGCTTCCATTGAGTCTCTGCACCTATCCTTCTTTTGATTCTCGCTTTCTGAACCCTTGTTTTCAGAAAACTGGATTTGGCTCAGGATTGCCCATTTTTAATTCCAGGGTTTCTCTGAATTTGGAAGTTACCACTTAGTAGGTTTCCATACCAAGGCTCAACCCAATCAAGCCCGTAGCGTCTACCAATTTCGCCATATCCCCCTTATGAGATCTCGATCTCATTGTGATCCCATCCCCTTCTTTCATTTATGTTGGAACCATTGAATTCATTAGATACTGATTCCTATATCGAAAAAGTGTCTGCTCCTATTTTATTTCTTGCCCATCTTCTTTCATATCTATTGGAGGACCATTCCATTATTTGGTCCAATCAGAAATGATTCTATCATTGATGTATCTGCAATTCAATATGGATGGATATATCCCACATATAGATGTTCCCCCCCCCTCTCATTTTTCCCGCGCAGTTTGGAATACTGGAACGGTCGATATTCATTCTTCTTTTTTTTTTTTTCGTCCTATCTCCTCCCTTTCCGAATGAAACAAAAGGAATATCTCAGTAGGATCTGGATTGCATCCTTATCTTATCCTTTCCTTAGGAACTACACTCTAATAGAAATAGAATTCATATAATCTGCTATAACTGCTATAACTAATAGTTATATTCTATTCTATAATAGAATATAGAATTATTTCATATGTATATAGTATTATTTTGCGTTTTTTAAATTTGATTTGAATGAAAAAAAAAAATTCTAGTGCTAGTGACTACTAATAAATGAAATAATCAAAAATAAATAATCAAATAGAAAATAATCAAAAATAAAATCAAAATTCATATTATATTAATAATTATTAATATTAATTAATATGTTATAATAATTTATAATAATTAATATTAATAATTATTAATAGCTAATAGCTAACTAAGATCCCAATAGTTTCCCGAATTCCTATTCACGCACTATTTCTGTTATATGAGCCCGCTTAGCTCAGAGGTTAGAGCACCGCATTTGTAATGCGATGGTCATCGGTTCGATTCCGATAGTCGGCTTTCTCTATTTGTTCTATTTTTTTTTTTTTATCAGGATTGATCATCTTTCCTTGAGACCAAGGAATATTGAGAAGACCCCCCCCTTTTTTTTTCTCCAAATGTCGGGTTACCGATCTATTATGTTATGTCGCGGGAACTTCCAACTATGAATAAAGAATAAAAAACGGATTGGAGCCGTTTGATCTATACAGAACAAATCAAGAAAAGGATCCTTAACTTCCCATATATACAATATACAAAATAATACGGATATTGATACAATTCATCTTATTCCTCTTTGTAGTACTTCAGTGGATTTAGCTTCGTTTATCGTTTAGTTCAGTATTAATTTAGGTTTATTCTGTAAAATGAAATTTCAATAAAATTAAGGAGTCTTTATGTCTCGTTACCGAGGGCCTCGTTTCAAAAAAATACGCCGTCTAGGGGCTTTACCGGACTCACTAGGAAAAGACCTAGATCCGGAAGTGATCTTAGAAACCAATCGCGTTCCGGGAAAAGATCTCAATATCGTATTCGTCTAGAAGAAAAACAAAAATTGCGTTTTCATTATGGTCTGACAGAGCAACAATTACTTAGATATGTTCGTATTGCTGGGAAAGCCAAAGGGTCAACAGGTCAGGTTTACTACAACTACTTGAGATGCGTTTGGATAACATCCTTTTTCGATTGGGTATGGCTTCGACCATTCCGGGAGCCAGGCAATTAGTTAATCATAGACATATTTTAGTTAATGGCCGTATAGTAGATATCCCAAGTTATCGCTGCAAACCCCAAGATATTATTACTATGAGGGATGAACAAAGATCCAGAGCTCTGATTCAAAATTATATGGATTCATCCCCCCACGAGGAGTTGGCAAAACATTTGAGTCTTTATTCATCCCAATATAAAGGATTAGTAAATCAAATAATAGATATTAAGTGGATCGGTTTGAAAATCAATGAGTTGCTAGTCGTAGAATATTATTCCCGTCAGACTTGAACCTAACTAAAATAACAAAGCTTTGGACAAGCCCCTTTTTTTTCTTTCGCCGAAGTAAATAGATCTAAGAGGTTTGATCCGGATTTTTCTCCCATTCACGTATTACAAATGGATCAGCGGTGAGATTTTTATTCCTTGTCCATTCTTTCCGTTCCGGTATTTTCCATACCACAGCAATTAGGAATAGAGAATCTATATCAAATAAAGTACGATTGGAATACTCGTATCAATTGTTATTTGATTTGATACATTGTAGTCGGTACCGTTGGTGAATTAGGTGAAGGTACGGAGAGAGAGGGATTCGAACCCTCGGTAAACAAAAGCCTACATAGCAGTTCCAATGCTACGCCTTGAACCACTCGGCCATCTCTCCTACATAATCTTATGATTATGACCCAGAAACCGAGTGAATAGCGAGTCATTCATATTATTGTATTATTGCAATACAGGTATGACCAATCAATTCTAAATAGAAAATAGAAAACTTTTCATTAAAGAAAGATCTTCCCTCGAGGATCGAGGGATAAAAAAACATTTTTTTTCTTATCTTTTTCTTATCTTATTAAAAAGATTAAAAAAAAATAGATAGAATCTATCTATTCATGTTTGTCAAGAAGACGATCCCGTCTTATTCTTAGATTTATACTGGATTAAACCAATGAATTGGAACAAGTCAACTGACCCTATTTTATACTATGGTTACATTTAGACTATTATGGTTCCATAGGAATTCCAAAATTCCTTTCTAGTTTCAGATTTCTCAACAACAATTCCTCTCATGAGCTACCCCACAATCTATTACAAATTCATGAATCGTCCCATGGATTTTTTTGATATTTCGATTGCGTGGTGTATACACACTATGCACAAAAAATGGATGGTTATTCTTATTCTATTTTCATCATGGAATGATTCTATTATTTGATTTGATTTTTTTTTTCTTTGGATCATAATCAAATCAAAACTTCTAGAGTCATCAGAATCTGTAGGAAAAACTTCCTTGATTCCTGAGCTTCGATAAAATAGGAATAGTTCCGTTCATTGGTATACTACTGTAATATTTATACTTAATACTTAATTTAAATGAAATACAATCGGATTCAAATATTTCCTATCCATCCCTGCCCCAAAGGGACAATTTGAGTGGAAGGTCGACACCTTTTTTTTTAGAATGAGTCCGTTTGTTTTTATGTGATTTCGTACTATACAATTCCTTTGTTTGTGGGATCATTTTCCCTCTAGGGGTAATGAGAAGAATTATGGAATGGATTGTTAACCATGCCTAGATCTCGGATAAATGGAAATTTTATTGATAAGACCTCTTCAATTGTAGCCAATATCTTATTACGAATAATTCCGACAACCTCAGGAGAAAAAGAGGCATTTACCTATTACAGAGATGGTGCGATTTGATTTTTTTTTATTATTATTTATTTATTATTTATGATTTACCGACCTCAGTCTTACGAGAAAGAGACATGATTCGTAATACAAAGAAAAAAGATTTTTGAAATAAACCTATGCTCGGTGAAGGTGAAATTTAGAGATAGAACAATTCCTTCTGTCGTGTATCCCCGATTGATGCAGCCTCAGATGCTTCAATTGTTGATTTGAGTATTGAGCGAAAGGTTACACCTACAGGTTCTGTATTGTAGGTCAATCCGACTCCACTAGGACCAGACCAATAGGCGGCATAGAGGAAGAAGCA
>NW_027519122.1:25000-31386 GCF_043159265.1 Tasmannia lanceolata
AAGACGCGGTACTCATTAGTGAACGTCTGGTATATGGAGATATTTATACTTCTTTTCACATCCGGAAATATGAAATTCAGACTCATGTGACAAGTCAAGGCCCTGAAAGAATCACTAATGAAATACCGCATTTAGAAGCCCATTTACTCCGCAATTTAGACAGAAATGGAATTGTGATGTTGGGATCTTGGATAGAAACAGGTGATATTTTAGTAGGTAAATTAACGCCTCAGACAGCAAAAGAATCATCGTATGCCCCGGAAGATAGATTATTACGAGCCATACTTGGAATTCAGGTATCCACTGCAAAGGAAACTTGTCTAAAATTACCTATAGGCGGAAAGGGTCGAGTTATTGATGTGAGATGGATCCAGAAAGGGGGGGGTTCCAGTTATAATCCAGAAATGATTCGTGTATATATTTCACAGAAGCGTGAAATCAAAGTAGGTGATAAAGTAGCTGGAAGACATGGGAATAAAGGTATCATTTCAAAAATTTTGCCTAGACAAGATATGCCTTATTTGCAAGATGGAACACCGGTGGATATGGTCTTCAACCCATTAGGAGTACCTTCGCGAATGAATGTGGGACAGATATTTGAATGCTCGCTCGGGTTAGCGGGGGACCTGCTGGACAGACATTATAGAATAGCACCCTTCGATGAGAGATATGAGCAAGAGGCTTCGAGAAAACTAGTGTTTCCTGAATTATATGAAGCCAGTAAGCAAACAGCAAATCCGTGGGTATTTGAACCCGAGTATCCGGGAAAAAGCAGAATATTTGATGGAAGAACAGGAGATCCTTTTGAACAACCTGTTATAATAGGAAAGTCCTATATCCTGAAATTAATTCATCAAGTTGATGATAAAATCCACGGACGCTCCAGTGGACATTATGCACTTGTTACACAACAACCCCTTAGAGGAAGGGCCAGGCAAGGGGGACAACGAGTAGGAGAAATGGAAGTTTGGGCTCTAGAGGGATTTGGTGTTGCTCATATTTCACAAGAGATGCTTACTTATAAATCTGATCATATTAGAGCTCGTCAGGAAGTACTTGGTACTACGATCATTGGAGGAACAATACCTAACCCCGAGGATGCTCCAGAATCTTTTCGATTACTCGTTCGAGAACTACGATCTTTGGCTCTGGAACTGAATCATTTCCTTGTATCTGAGAAGAACTTCCAGATTCATAGGAAGGAAGCTTGATCGGAATGAATCAGAATTTATATTCTATAATATGATCGACAGGTATAAACATCAACAACTTCGAATTGGATCAGTTTCTCCTCAACAAATAAGTGCTTGGGCTAACAAAATACTACCTAATGGAGAGATAGTTGGAGAGGTGACAAAACCCTATACTTTTCATTACAAAACCAATAAACCGGAAAAAGATGGATTGTTTTGTGAAAGAATTTCTGGACCTATAAAAAGTGGAATTTGTGCTTGTGGAAATTATCGAGTGATCGGAGATGAAAAAGAAGACCCGAAATTTTGTGAACAATGCGGAGTCGAATTTGTTGATTCTCGGATACGAAGATATCAAATGGGATACATCAAACTGGCATGTCCAGTGACTCATGTGTGGTATTTTAAACGTCTTCCTAGTTATATCG
The DNA here is from genome assembly GCF_043159265.1 of Tasmannia lanceolata. NCBI lineage: Eukaryota > Viridiplantae > Streptophyta > Magnoliopsida > Canellales > Winteraceae > Tasmannia > Tasmannia lanceolata. Next base: position 26,622 of record NW_027519122.1, read on the forward strand.
CGAATCTTTTAGATAAACCCCTTAAGGAATTAGAAAGCCTAGTATACTGCGATGTGTGATTTGATCGAAATTATGAGTTTACAGATTCGGAATGAGAAACTGTCATCCCATTTAATCCGATTGGGATGCCCCTGGCTCTGACATGTCTCCTGGGAGAGGAAGAAGAAGAACATGAAGCTCAGAATTATGGGTGTATTCAATACTTCCAAATAAAGGGGGAATTGATCCATGGTCGATTCCGTAACATATAAATAGGAATTGCTAGCTGTACCTCGTGAAAAAAAAAAAAGAATTCTTTCTTGGAATTAGCCACTCCATTTCTTTTAGAAATAAATTCTGTTTTCTGTTCAAGTAAACAAATATGACATGGTTACAGGAATCTATCCATCGCATATATGCTTCAAGGGACATCATAGCATAACCGTCGAGGGTGAAGTAGGGACCTAAAAGATCGAATGGAACGATACATAGACAAGTAAATCCCTTATGAGTTCCAAGGTATTCCTTTAAGGGGATTCATCATTCGAGGGGACGTAGGCTACTCAACAATTTCACATTTTATTTATGTCGTAATTGAATAATGAATAAGTAATTCCGAAAATAAAATATAAAGTAAAAATGAATCAATGAAATATAGGTTGGTTCTCACTGGGAACTTGAGTAAGGAGTAGATTTTTATGGGGGTTTCTAGAACAAAATTTGAAAGTGAGACCCCCTTTATTTATTATTTATTTGGTGTAACTACTTGAGCCGGATGAGAGGAAACCTTCATGTCCGGTTTTTAAGGGGGGGATCCTATAGGAACCTATCCCAATTTTTCTTTTGCTAGGCCCATAGTTAAAAAACCGACTTTCTTACGATTACGAGGTTCATTCGAATATGAAATACAATCCCGGAAATATAGCATCCCACTTTTTTTTACTACCCAAGGCTTCGATACATTTCGAAATCGAGAAATCTCTACTGGAGCAAGTGCTATCAGAGAACAATTAGCCGATCCAGATTTGCGAATTATTACAGATCATTCATTGGTGGAATGGAAGGAATTAGGGGAAGAAAGGTACACTGGGAATGAATGGGAAGATAGAAAAGTTGGAAGAAGAAAGGATTTTTTGGTTAGACGCATGGAATTAGCTAAGCATTTTGTTCGAACAAATGTAGAACCAGAACGGATGGTTTTGTGCCTATTACCAGTTCTTCCTCCGGAGTTGAGACCAATCATTCAGATAGATGGGGGTAAACCAATGAGTTCGGATATTAATGAACTCTATCGAAGAGTTATCTATCGGAACAATACTCTTACCGATCCATTAACAACAAGTAGATCTACGCCAGGGGAATCAGTAATGTGTCAGGAGAAATTGGTACAAGAAGCCGTAGATACACTTCTTGATAATGGGATCCGCGGGCAACCAATGAGGGATGGTCATAATAAAGTTTACAAGTCGTTTTCAGATGTAATTGAAGGCAAAGAGGGAAGATTTCGTGAGACTCTACTTGGTAAACGGGTCGATTATTCGGGGCGTTCCGTCATTGTCGTGGGCCCTTCGCTTTCATTACATCGATGTGGATTACCTCGAGAAATAGCAATAGAACTTTTCCAGACATTTGTAATTCGTGGTCTAATCAGACAACATATTGCTTCCAACATAGGGATTGCAAAAAGTAAAATTCGGGAAAAAGAACCAATTGTATGGGAAATACTTCAAGAAGTTATGCAAGGGCACCCCATATTGCTGAATAGAGCACCCACCCTGCATAGATTAGGCATACAGGCGTTCCAACCTATTTTAGCGGAGGAACGTGCTATTTGTTTACATCCATTAGTTCGTAAGGGATTCAATGCAGACTTTGATGGGGATCAAATGGCTGTTCATGTACCTTTATCTTTGGAAGCTCAAGCAGAGGCTCGTTTACTTATGTTTTCTCATATGAATCTCTTGTCTCCAGCTATTGGGGATCCCATTTCCATACCAACCCAAGATATGCTTATTGGACTCTATGTATTAACCATCGGAAATCGTCGAGGTATTTGTGCAAATAGGTATAATCCATGGAATCACAGAAACTATCAAAATGAAACAGTTTACGAGTATAATAATAACTATAAGTATACGAAAGAAAAAGAACCCTATTTTTGTAGTTCCTATGATGCACTTGGAGCTTACCGGCAGAAACGAATCAATTTAGATAGTCCTTTGTGGCTCCGGTGGCGACTAGATCAACGTTTCATTGCCCCAAGAGAAGTGCCCATCGAAGTTCAATATGAATCTTTGGGTACCTATCATGAGATTTATGGGCACTATCTACTAGTAAGAAGTGTCAAAAAAGAAATCCTTTGTATATACATTCGAACCACCATTGGTCATATTTCTTTTTATCGAGAAATAGAAGAAGCCATACAGGGGTTTTGCCGAGCCTACTCATAAGGTACCTAAGCTAAGTAATTATGTGATACGATACCTTGTGAATTCGGGTCTCTACGGTTCAACCGGTATCCTAATTCCTGAATTGATACGTGAATCAAGATAGAGGAAAGGAAGTCTTCGAATCACTGACTCAAACCTATTGTCGAATCCTACTCAACAGAATATGGAGGTACTTATGGCGGAACGGGCCGATCTGGTCTTTCACAATAAAGTGATAGATGGAACTGCCATGAAACGACTTATTAGTCGATTAATAGATCACTTCGGAATGGCATATACATCACACATACTGGATCAAGTAAAGACTATGGGTTTCCAGCAAGCCACTGCTACATCCATTTCATTAGGAATTGATGATCTTTTAACAATACCTTCTAAGGGATGGCTAGTCCAAGATGCTGAACAACAAAGTTTGATTTTGGAAAAGCACCATCATTATGGGAATGTACACGCGGTAGAAAAATTACGTCAATCCATTGAGATATGGTATGCTACAAGTGAATATTTGAGACAAGAAATGCATCCTAATTTTAGGATGACGGATCCTTCTAATCCAGTCCATATAATGTCCTTTTCGGGAGCTCGGGGAAATGCATCTCAGGTACACCAATTAGTCGGTATGAGAGGATTAATGTCGGATCCCCAAGGACAAATGATTGATTTACCCATTCAAAGCAATTTACGCGAAGGACTTTCTTTAACGGAATATCTCATTTCTTGCTACGGAGCTCGCAAAGGAGTTGTGGATACTGCTGTACGAACATCAGATGCTGGATACCTCACGCGTCGACTTGTTGAAGTAGTTCAACACATTGTTGTACGTAGAACAGATTGTGGCACTATCCGAGGTATTTCCGTGAGTCCTCGAAATGGGATGACGGAAAAAATGTTGATCCAAACACTAATTGGTCGTGTATTAGCAGACGATATATATATGGGTCTACGATGCATTGCCGCTCGAAATCAAGATATTGGGGTTGGGCTTGTCAATCGATTCATAACCTTTCGAGCACAATCAATATATATTCGAACCCCCTTTATTTGCAGGAGTACATCTTGGATCTGTCGATTATGTTATGGTCGGAGTCCCACTCATGGTGACCTGGTCGAATTGGGAGAAGCAGTAGGTATCATTGCGGGTCAATCAATTGGGGAACCAGGGACTCAACTAACATTAAGAACTTTTCATACCGGTGGAGTATTCACAGGTGGTACTGCAGAACATGTACGAGCCCCCTCTAATGGAAAAATAAAATTCAATGAGGATTTGGTTCATCCCACACGTACACGTCATGGGCATCCTGCTTTTCTATGTTATATAGACCTGTATGTCACTATTGAGAGTCAGGATATTCTACATAATGTGAATATTCCACCAAAAAGTTTTCTTTTAGTTCAAAATGATCAATATGTAGAATCAGAACAAGTGATTGCCGAGATTCGCGCTGGAACATCCACTTTCAATTTTAAAGAGAGAGTTCGAAAACATATTTATTCTGACTCAGAGGGAGAAATGCACTGGAGTACCGATGTGTACCATGCACCTGAATATACATATGGTAATGTTCATCTCTTACCTAAAACAAGTCATTTATGGATATTATCGGGGGGTCCGTGCAGATCTAGTATAGTGCCTTTTTCGCTCCACAAGGATCAAGATCAAATGAACATTCATTCTCTTTCTGTCGAACAGAGAGAGAGTTCTGACCTCTCAGTGACTAATGATCGAGTGAGACACAAATTGTTTAGTTCAGATCCTTCCGGTAAAAAAGAGGGAAAGATTCTTGATTATTCAGGACCTGCTCGAATCATATCCAATGGTCGTTGGAATTTCATATATCCTGCCATTCTCCACGAGAATTCTGATTTATTGGCGAAAAGGCGAAGAAATAGATTCATCATCCCATTCCAATATGATCAAGAACGAGAGAAAGAACTAATGCCTCGTTCTGGTATCTCGATTGAAATACCCATAAATGGTATTTTACGTAGAAATAGTATTCTTGCTTATTTCGACGATCCCCGATACAGAAGAAGCAGTTCAGGAATTACTAAGTATGGGACTGTAGAAGTGGATTCAATCGTCAAAAAAGAGGATTTGATTGAGTATCGAGGAGCAAAGGAATTTAGTCCGAAATACCAAATGAAAGTAGATCGCTTTTTTTTCATTCCCGAAGAAGTGCATATCTTACCTGGCTCTTCGTCCATAATGGTACAGAACAATAGTATCATTGGAGTCGATACACGAATCACTTTAAATACAAGAAGCCGCGTAGGTGGATTAGTCCGAGTGGAGAGAAAAAAAAAAAGGATTGAACTGAAAATCTTTTCTGGAG
>NW_027519123.1:27500-32500 GCF_043159265.1 Tasmannia lanceolata
GAGGGAGGAGAAAGAGATAATAGTAACTTGGTCCCGAGCATCTACCATTATACCCACAATGATAGGCCATACAATTGCTATTCATAATGGAAAAGAACATTTACCCATTTATATAATAGATCGTATGGTGGGTCACAAATTGGGAGAATTCGCACCGACTCTGACTTTCCAGGGACACGCGAGAAACAATAATGGATCTCGTCGTTAATAAAGTGAAATAGGTGCTCGTCATTCATTGGTGGGAGGTAACCCTTATGTCAAAGTGGAGAAGGTGGAAGAGGAGCATGAAAAAGCATAGGAAGAAGAAGAGCTCTAGTACAGAAGTACAAGCTTTAGCTCAACATATATGTATGTCTGCTCACAAAGCACGAAGAGTCATTGATCAGATTCGTGGGCGTTCCTATGAGGAAACACTTATGCTACTAGAACTTATGCCTTATCGAGCATCTTATCCCATTTTAAAATTGGTTTATTCTGCAGCAGCAAATGCTAGTCACAATAAGGGTTTCAACGAAGCTGATTTAGTCATTAGTCAAGCCGAAGTCAATGGGGGTACTATCATTAAAAAGTTAAAACCTCGGGCTCGAGGACGTAGTTATCCGATAAAAAGACCCACCTGTCATATAAATATCGTTTTGAAAGATCAATCTAAAACGAAAACTGAACAAGATTTTCTTTTAGAGAATAAAGGTGTATTTAAGGATACTATAATAGAGAGATACCTAGAGAAAGAGAGAGAGAGATAAACTTCTGCCTCCTTCGGTTTCCGAATTGGAATAGAGATAAATAGATATATATAGAGAGAGAAAGAGATCGGGATAAATATGATATGGGAAAAAAAATAAATCCACTTGGTTTCCGACTTGGTGCAAACCAAAGTCATCGTTCCCTTTGGTTCGCACAACCCAAAAGTTATTCCAGGGGTCTCCAGGAAGATGAAAAAATACGGGATTGTATCAAGAATTATGTACAAAAAAATATGAGATCTGGTTCAGAAGGAATTGCACATATAGAGATTAAAAAAAAAATCGACCTAATTCAGGTCATAATCTATATTGGATTCCCAAATTTGTTAATAGAGGGTCGAACGCGAGGAATCGAAGAATTACGGATCAATGTACAAAAAGGGTTTCGTTCTGTGAACCGGAGACTTAACATTGCTATCACAAGAGTTGCAAAACCTTATGGACAACCTAATATTCTTGCAGAATATATAGCTCTACAATTAAAGAATAGAGTTTCGTTTCGAAAGGCAATGAAAAAAGCTATTGAATTAACTGAACAAGCTGATACAAAAGGAATTCAAGTGCAAATTGCAGGGCGTATCGACGGAAAAGAAATTGCACGTGTCGAATGGATCAGAGAAGGTAGGGTTCCCCTACAAACCATTCGAGCTAAAATTGATCATTGTTCCTATACAGTTCGAACTATCTATGGGGTATTAGGCATCAAAATTTGGATATTTGTAGATGAGCAATAATGGGTCTTTCCTTCCCATTCTATACTGCGATAGAACAAAAAATGACAAACTCTTTCATTCATTCTTTTTCCCTTCAATCAAAAATGAACAATTCTAATTAGAATTATTAATTATTTCTAATTATTAATTATAATTATATAGGGTTGAATAAAAATTCGATTGATCATTTGGTAGAATTGCTATGCTTAGTGTGTGACTCGTTGGTTTTTTCTTTAGAGTTGGATTCAAAAAAAAAAAAAACAATGGACCAGCCCATAACTAATAACTAGAGAACTAATAACCAGCTCATTGCTTCGTATTATCGAGATCCAAGAAAGCAGTCACTATATGATGTGTTGATCATATAGTTGTAGCAACTGAAATCGTTTTTTTTTTTTTCATAAAGGAAAAAAAAATCTGATTATGGTTTGTAAAGCGAAAATAGAGGGATATGGGTAAAAGGAGGGGTGAGAGAAAGAAAGGAGGAGAATATCAATCAATGCTATATGATTCCAATATGTATGGTCTATGAATCATCTCATAAAAGGCAGCGTGATAAAGCATCAATACGGATTCGTTTATAAGTAGATGAATCCGGTTCATAGGAAAAATGAAAATAATAAAGAGCCTCGAGTCAATAGAGACTGAGGAGATTGACTCGGGAACAAATGAAATTGGGAGCTCCACTGTAGAGTTCAGACCTAACCATTAATGGAGAAGCTATGGGAACGACGGAACCTGTGACTGCACAAGATTCTATTAAAAACGAATCCTAATGATTCATTGGGTGGGATGGCGAAACCAACCAAGAACCCTTTTATTTATTCTGAAAGGTCATGGGTTGACCCTACGAATGAAGCAGATTTTAAAGAGTCAATATTCGCCCGCGAACCTTTCCTTATTGGATTGCAAAATTTTGGGCGATTCCATTCAGTAAAGGCCAAAAGAAGGATTCGTTATAAAAAGAAAGGCATTCATTATCCATAAATAGAAATATACGTCCTATAAATTATAAATCGAAATAGAAAGATACGTCTAGCTGCTGTATATACAAGATATACAGATTCCTACATGATGGATTAACTATCAAGAAATCCCATGATTCAGTGTATTATTCATTAAATACATGTGTATTTGTAATATTATTGAATCGTTTCATTCGCGAGGAGCTGGATGAGACGAAACTCTCATGTCCGGTTCTGCAGTAGAGATGGGGTTGAGAAACAACCATCAACTATAACCCCAAAAGAACCAGATTCCGTAAACAACATAGAGGAAGAATGAAGGGAATATCTTATCGAGGCAATCGTATTTGTTTCGGTAGATACGCTCTTCAGGCACTTGAACCCGCTTGGATCACATCTAGACAAATAGAAGCAGGGCGACGAGCAATGACACGATATGCGCGTCGTGGTGGAAAAATCTGGGTACGTATATTTCCCGACAAACCCGTTACAGTCAGACCCACAGAAACACGTATGGGTTCGGGTAAGGGATCCCCCGAATATTGGGTATCCGTCGTTAAACCGGGTCGAATACTTTATGAAATGGGCGGAGTCTCAGAAACTGTAGCCAGAGCAGCTATTTCAATAGCTGCGTGCAAAATGCCTATACGAACTCAATTCGTTATTGTGGGATAGGGATGTGAAACCAAAAGAAAGGAGTATTTTTGATGAAAAATACAATTGCAGATTTATTTATTTCTGGACAGACAATATTTCTTTCTTTTTTCCTTCGCCCTTTGCATTGAAATAAGAGATTCAAAAAAAAAAAAATGATATGATTCAACCTCAGACCCATTTGAATGTAGCGGACAACAGCGGGGCTCGAGAATTGATGTGTATTCGAATAATCGGAGCTAGTAATCGCCGATATGCTCATATCGGTGATGTTATTGTTGCTGTAATCAAAGAAGCAGTACCCAATATGCCTCTCGAAAGATCAGAAGTGATCAGAGCTGTAATTGTACGTACATGTAAAGAACTCAAACGTGACAACGGTATGATAATACGATATGATGACAATGCAGCGGTTGTCATTGATCAAGAAGGAAATCCAAAAGGAACTCGAGTTTTTGGCGCGATCGCTCGGGAATTGAGACAGTTGAATTTCACTAAAATAGTCTCATTAGCTCCTGAGGTATTATAAAGACTAGTAGATGAGACCATTATATAGTAGGGTATCTGAAGTAGATCAAATCCATTAGTAGATTGTGTCTTATGCATATACCTTTAATAATTCATAAAAAAAAAAATTGAAAGTGAAAATGAAAATCAAGAAAAAAAAAAAACAGAACATGTTGATTATATCAAAATGGGGAAGCCCTAATAATTATAGTTCGTCATGAGTAAGGACACTATTGCCGATATAATAACTTCTATAAGAAATGCTGACATGGATAAAAAAAGAACAGCTCGAATAGCATCTACTAATATAACCGAAAACATTATTAAAATACTTCTACGAGAAGGTTTTATTGAAAATGTTAGGAAACATCGAGAAAACAAGAAATATTTCTTGGTTTTAACCCTGCGACATAGAAGGAATCAGAAAGGAACATATAGAAATATTTTAAAGTGTATCAGCCGACCCGGTCTACGAATCTATTCCAACTATAAACGAATTCCTAGGATTTTAGGTGGAATAGGTATTGTAATTCTTTCTACTTCTCGAGGTATAATGACAGATCGAGAAGCTCGACTAAAAAGAATTGGAGGAGAAATTTTATGTTATATATGGTGATCCTTCTGAATATCCGAATTTGATCCGTAACTTTCGATTTGTGAAAAAGAGAGAAAAGGCAGGTTGTCTAATATCACTCCTCCTCCATTAGTTGATACTTCAAGGGGGTTACCTGAAATGAAAGAACAAAAATTGATTCATGAAGGTTTAATTACTGAATCACTTCCAAATGGTATGTTCCGGGTTCGTTTAGATAATGAAGATCTGATTCTAGGTTATGTTTCGGGGAGGATCCGACGTAGTTTTATACGGATACTACCAGGAGATAGAGTCAAAATCGAAGTAAGTCGTTATGATTCAACCAAGGGACGTATAATTTATAGACTTCGCAACAAAGGTTCGAACGATTAGGTGACTTTTTAAACATTTCTTCCATGGGGATACAATTCGAGGTTCAAAATTTCAAGAGACTTATTTTCTTCAAAAGAGTAGATTCGGAATTAAGGAATGACAAATATGAAAATAAGGGCTTCTGTTCGTAAAATTTGCGAAAAATGTCGACTGATCCGTAGGCGAGGACGAATTATAGTAATTTGTTTCAATCCGAGACATAAACAGAGACAAGGGTAATCTTTCTAAAAAGGGCCTTTCTAAAGTAAGGGACCCGTTGTACAAATAAAGGATCTGTTTTGACATGAAATGGATATATCCGTATATCTCTGACTCATATTTATGAGATGCTAAAATATGACAAAACCTATACCAAGAATTGGTTCGCGTAGGAATGGGCGTATTAGTTCACGTAAGAATGGACGTAGAATACCAAAAGGAGTTATTCATGTTCAAGCGAGTTTCAACA
>NW_027519123.1:37500-47139 GCF_043159265.1 Tasmannia lanceolata
AACCCTCTCAACAACTAAGAGATCCATTCGAGGAGCACGGGGACTAGTTGAAATAATGAACCTCCCATATTGTATTGGGAGGCTCATTACTTCAATTGAGATAATAAAAAATCATTTCATCCTTTTTGTCGGAACCTTAGGTGGTTCTCGAAAAAAGATAGCGAAAAAAATTATCCCTAGAGTCGAGACTAACAGGAATGTATAAACCAATGCTTCCATGGATTCGATCGTGGTTTACAATTATAGCTTCCACACCTGTGCATTTGGGAACATTTCCCAGATAAAGTAAAGAAAGGGCAAGAGTCAAAGAAAAGGCGATGATTAAAATCAAGATTTCTACGGTACCCTAACCTTATGTCAAATCAAAAAAAAATCAAATAGAGGCAAAAGACGCTAGAGTAATGTTGTATCAGACTACTTGTCGCCTTGTAGTTGGATCTCCAAGTTTTTGGAATGTTCCAAATTCCACTTGAGCATCCAAATCAGGGTCAATACCAGCAAAAACATCTCTGAACAAGGTTCTAGCCCCATGCCAAATGTGTCCGAAAAAGAAGAGCAAAGCAAACGTAGCATGTCCAAAAGTAAACCAACCCCTTGGACTGCTACGAAAAACACCATCGGATTTCAAAGTAGCACGATCTAATTCAAAAATTTCACCCAATTGGGCACGTCTAGCATATTTTTTCACAGTAGCAGGATCGCCATAACTGACCCCATTGAGTTCGCCACCATAGAACTCAACAGTTACACCTACTTGTTCGACACTATACTTCGATTCTGCCCTTCTAAAAGGAACATCCGCTCTCACAATTCCGTCTCCGTCTACCAAAACCACCGGAAATGTTTCAAAAAAAGTAGGCATACGACGTACAAAAAGCTCATGCCCCTCTTTATCTCTAAAGATGGGGTGTCCTAACCATCCAACAGCTATTCCATCCCCATTGTCCATTGAGCCTGCTCTGAATAATCCCCCCTTCGCCGGATTATTACCGATGTAATCATAAAAAGCTAATTTTTCGGGAATTTTAGACCAAGCTTCCGATAAACTCAGATTTTCGGCTAGCCCGGCTCCAACTCTTCGATATATTTCTTGCTGGAAGTATCCCTGATCCCACTGATAACGAGTGGGACCAAATAATTCTATGGGAGTAGTTGCTGAACCATACCACATAGTTCCAGCAACGACGAAAGCTGCAAAAAAGACAGCAGCGATACTACTAGAAAGTACAGTTTCAATATTGCCCATACGTAATCCTTTGTATAAACGTTGGGGCGGGCGGACACTAAGATGGAATAGTCCCGCCAATATCCCCAATGTCCCCGCTGCAATATGATGAGAGGCTATTCCTCCCGGAACAAAAGGATCAAAACCTTCTGCGCCCCACGCTGGATTTACAGATTGTACTTTTCCGGTTAGACCATAAGGATCGGACACCCATATTCCAGGACCATACAAGCCTGTTACATGAAATGCGCCAAACCCAAAGCAAGCCACCCCTGAGAGAAATAAATGAATTCCAAAGATCTTGGGCAAATCCAAAGAGGGTTTTCCCGTACGTTCATCACAGAATATTTCTAGGTCCCAATACACCCAATGCCAGATGGCTGCTAAGAAGCACAAGCCAGAAAACACAATATGTGCCCCAGCCACACCTTCGTAACTCCAAATACCCGGATTCGTTATAGTTCCTCCTGTGATACTCCAACCACCCCATGAATTGGTTATCCCTAAACGAGTCATGAAGGGTATAACGAACATACCTTGTCTCCACATTGGATCAAGGACGGGATCAGAGGGATCAAAAACGGCTAATTCGTATAGAGCCATCGAACCGGCCCAACCAGAAACTAGAGCTGTATGCATTATATGGACAGAAAGTAACCGACCGGGATCATTCAATACGACGGTATGAACACGATACCAAGGCAAACCCATGGAAATACCCCTTATTTTATCAAAGAAAAAATAGACACTATGTAACTTTATCACATTGGAAAAGACTGATTGATGCTATGGACCTCGCCTTTTCAGTGGATTATCTCAAAGCAAGAGTTAATATTTATTCCGTTCCATTGGTAATAATTTAACAATTCTGTTCGTAGGAACAAAGAGAAGCAGATCTATTCTATACTCGATAAGTACCAATACGCAATGGGGGGATTGATCCTATTTTTGTGAGCGAATGCATAGATACTTGTTCATCCTTCGAACGATCCATTTGTACGAATTTTCCTTTATTCAACCCGTCTTCTCCATGAACCTTCCAATCTATGGATAAAATACGATAAACGACAATATTATGAAGACAATAAACCCATTGTTACGTTTCCACATCAAAGTGAAATAGAGTACTTAATTTTTCTTTCATTTTATGCCTATTGGTGTTCCAAAAGTACCTTTTCGGAGTCCTGGAGAGGAAGATGCAGTTTGGGTTGACGTATAGTGCGACTTGTCAGACATATTGGGTCATATGGGATTTCCCCGTTCTCTCCCCCGATCGAGATATCCTCTGTTTCACCCAAGAAAGATTGATTAAACCATCAATAATTCAATTCGGAGCGTGAAGTGCAATGCAATTAGATCAATTTATTTGTTGGTTGGGGATCAATATTCTCAATTAGAAGAATTTATGGTTGGCTTGGACCAATAAAATGAAGTATCCAGGCTCCGTTCAAAAAATACCAAATTGGTAATCTATGTATGATTACTACTCGTATCATAAATGATCCCTATTTATACCTCTAAAACTACCAATTAATGGAATAATATGATTAGTCGAATATTTGGCGGAAGGCATGAACATGAAAACGAATTGAAAAAAAAAAAGAAGTCGGAACAAAAAGAAGCGGTACTGTGATCATTTGTCCTATATGTGCAAATAGAATTCGGGCAGATCTTTACCCGGAGTAGAGCATAAACCTAAAAGAATTGAAGAGGCCCATTTAGGAACAAGAAAATTACATCGTGATTTGGATCTCGATGAAAGAATACATCAATGAGGGGTTAGTTCGATAAGTTCAATGAATTCTTTTTTTTTTTTCGCAATTTTGATTTTTTGAACCGTATGCATCCAAAGGTGCGTGTGCGGTTCCTAAGGGATACAATTTTGTCCTAATCAACCGACTTCATCGAGAAAGATTACTTTTTTTAGGACAAGAGGTTGATAGCGAGATCTCGAATCAACTTGTTGGTCTCATGGTATATCTCAGTATAGAGGATGATACCAGGGATCTGTATTTGTTTATAAACTCTCCCGGCGGATGGGTAATACCAGGAATAGCTATTTATGATACTATGCAATTTGTGCCACCAGACATACATACAATATGCATGGGATTAGCCGCTTCAATGGGATCTTTTCTCCTAGTCGGAGGAGAAATTACCAAACGTCTAGCATTCCCTCACGCTTGGCGCCAATGAGTTTTTTTTTATTTGAGAAAAAAAAAAGAAGACTATGCCTTCGCCATATGGAATATGAATAATAAGTAATAATAGCATGGCACTTCGAGTTCGATATGAGCAAACTATTATTTTTTTTTCATAACATAACATGAGATTATATATCGAGATAGTAGTATGAAACAAAGGTTATTTACGATTTGATCTTATGTATCGGGGGTCCATTTCAGCGTCACAAACCTTTTTTTTGCTTTCACACCAGAAGCCTCTTTCCGATATTTATGTTATGAAAGAGTACGAAAATGAAAAAAAAAAAAGATCATTTTTTCCTTATTTGATCGGATCATAAAGAAACTTTGGGATTGCTGAATCACAGACGAGATAAATATATAAAGCAACGGAACCATCATAGTATTTTTTGACTCCTCCGAAAGGAAAGATGGTAAATGGATCATTCAACGATCTGGGTCTGATGGATTCTATTTGTCTCTTTCTTCGATGGAAGGGAAAAGGAAATTCCATTGCGGAGCCGTATGCAATGCATAAAAGATGCCTGTACGGTTGTTCAATTCTAATTCTATCTTTTTATTCTTGTTATTCTTTATCCCTTCCCTTCGACCGATCGTGCGAGATAGAGGAACCGTTCATTATGTTATATCATCAGGGTTATGATCCACCAACCTGCTAGTTCTTTTTATGAGGCACCCACAGGAGAATTTATCCTGGAAGCGGAAGAACTACTGAAACTCCGCGAAACCCTCACAAGGGTTTATGTACAAAGAACCGGCAAGCCTTTATGGGTTATATCCGAAGACATGGAAAGGGATGTTTTTATGTCAGCAACAGAAGCCCAAGCCCATGGCATTGTTGATGTTGTCGCGGTCGAAAATACCGGGGATTTCACATAAATTCTTGATTCCATTTCGAACCATAATTCGAATGAGCCGTGATTTGATATTTTATCTTCTTAACCTGGTAAAATATTATATGAAATGGAAGTAATTCATAATCATCCGGTTAGGATCGATCTAAACCAGCCCATTCTGTATACGATTCAGCATGCCAACTATTAAACAACTTATTAGAAACACAAGACAGCCAATCAAAAATGTCACGAAATCCCCTGCCCTTCGAGGATGTCCTCAGCGTCGAGGAACATGTACTAGGGTGTATGTGCGACTCGTTCAGATCATGATCTGGAACAAATGAGACGATTTTTCCAGTATCAATGACCAGTACCAATGAGTAGGATAGAATGGAAGAACTCCATTCCATTCACTATCTCAAAATAAAGATCTATCATATACCTCTATTGTGTATGGAATTTATGGTTTCCATTGGTGCAAATCCAATCACCTCGATTTGAGATGAAAATCAATTCCCCATTGGTAGCAAATGGTTATCCATTAAGCGGGGAAAATAGTATTTTAAAAGCAGAAAGATTATGCTTCTACTCTTGCAAGAACGGACTAACAGGGTTAGCTACCTAGCCAACCTTCATAATTAAATGCCGTCACTGTATGGATGGATCTCATTGTGAAAAGACCTATATACTGGATAATTTTATGGGTAGAGCCAAAGAGTGTGAACTGTACAAGTTACTAATAACATTGATTAAATGGGGGAAGGAGCTCCGGTGTATAGAGAGGACCTCACCGTTTAAGAAGTAATCATAGAAACGATGGAAGCCACTATTTATTTATTTCTCCATTTTTCTCTATTTATTACTACCTATTTACTAGATATTTTATATCTAATATCGGTACAATTTCTTATTCCGAGGTGAAATGCCTGGAAGAAATCAAAAATCGTGGTTGGGAAGGTCATAGTAGCAAAAGCCATTGGAATTTTTATTTTATACATCGGAAGAATCCGTTTTGTTACTAATAAACTAGGGGAGGGGAAAAGAATGACTGAAAGAAAAGAAATCAATTAGTTATTCATCAAGGTTTCATTTGATTCAATGACCAGAGTTAGGCGGGGATATATAGCTCGGAGACGTCGAACAAAAATTCGTTTATTTGCATCAACCTTTCGAGGGGCTCATTCAAGACTTACTCGAACTACTACTCAACAGAAAATGAGAGCTTTGGTTTCCAGTCATCGGGATAGATGCAGGCAAAAGAGAGATTTTCGTCGTTTGTGGATCACTCGGATAAATGCAGTAACTCGTGAAAATGGGGTATCCTATAGTTATAGTCGATTAATGCACGATCTGTACAAGAGGCAGTTGCTTCTTAATCGTAAAATACTTGCACAAATAGCTATATCAAATAGGAATTGCATTTACATGATTTCAAATGAGATTATCAAATAAGGCGACTGGAACGAATTCACCGAAATGATTTAAACGGAGTTCCCCGGAGAATGAACTCCGGGAAGGTAGAGTAGAAATGAATATGATAAATATTAGAAATGAACGAACACTTTTCAATAAAAAAAAATATTTTTTCTTCCCCATTCATTCTTTTTTTTTTTTTCTTACGACGCGACAATCAAGTATCTCGGCTTTTTCGAACAAAACCTCAATCTGAGTTTGAATTCCAATTAGAGTTTTGATTCAATTGAGAAGTAGGCCTATTTATTTCTGGTTTTAGGACCAGCAGTTCTAGGGGTCGACTCGGTTCTTTCAAATTGTTTCTCATTATTAAGAAAAGGTAACGAAGATAAAATACGAGCTTGTTTTATAGCAATAGTAATTAATCGTTGTTGTTTCAAGGTCAATCTATTCACTCGTCTAGATAATATTTTTCCTTGTTCACTAATAAATCGACTAATTAAACTCATATTTCTATAATCAATTCGATCCCCCGATCCAATTGGGGGCAAACGCCTACGAAAAGATCGCTTGGATTTACGAAAGGGTCGCTTGGATTTATCCATGATTTATTCCTTATCTCTAAAATCTTATTTCTTCATTCATTTCGGTTTCGGATCCGACCGAAATAGTAATAGTACTTGATTTGTTTATATTTTATATATCTATCTATATGTAATTTTGTCCTGTTCCTTGGAAGGGTGGAACAGACATTCTATTCTGTTCGATCTATTTCTTTATCTCCCCATGAATCGTATGCTTGTAACAATAAGGACAGAATTTTCTCAAGTCCAATCGACTAGGCGTATTGTGTCGATTCTTTTGAGTAATATATCTGGAAATGCCCCGCGATTCCTTATTTAAATCATTTCGGACACAACTGGTACATTCCAAAATAACTCTTATTCTGACATCTTTACCCTTGGCCATGAACCTCCTTTGGATTTTGGATTCCCTCCACTCTTCTATTTTCGATCTGAATCGAAGAATACGAAAAGAAGGAAAAATAAATAGAAGTTGCTAACTGATAACTCGAAATCCAATTATGAAAGATTTCGCTGCAATCAATAGAGTAATAATAAGTAATACAATTATTTCTAACTATCCATTATTTCTAATCCCAGTCAGTATTTCATTTACTATCTTGTATGCTCTTGAACAGCCTGTCCTAGACCCACATTTCTATTTCTGTTCTCCCTCTATTAATTCTATGCTGAGCCCGAGTTTCGCTGAGGTTTAATCCACTTTTCTTTCTCTTTCCTTCCTAAACAACTTAAAAAAAAAATTCAAAAGGGTGGATTAGTCACAGAGAATTTGTTGTATCTCTAATCTTCTTCACCCCTTCCCATGTCAATAACTAGAATGAAAAAAAGGGGAATGTCAACGCATCTGGGAATAAACGATTGATCTCTATCAATAGACCTGCTAAAGACCCGAACCATAGCGTAGTTAGCACAGGTGCCACGGAGAGATATGTTTTTATATCTCGCATTGAAAATCCTCCTTCTTTATTGGAATACATATATGATCAGATGTATCTGTAGCTAAAGATCACTTGTATTTGTACACGAAATCCCTAATCCCGAACTAAAATGAAAATGAATATGTACAATAATCCGGTGGATTAGATCTACTTGTCCCTAAAACAGAAAAAGATGACCCTTTCTTACTGAGCATTACCGATAAATATTCATTTTTTTATACGTTAGGTTTCATATGTATATAATTCTTTGATTATATGAAATCAAAAAGAAGAAATGGCAAGAGAAATTGTCTCTAGATATTAGGAAATAACGATGTGGAAAACAAGACAAGGATTCCCTACAATGAAACTGTACAACAATTGAAAGGGATGTAGCGCAGCTTGGTAGCGCGTTTGTTTTGGGTACAAAATGTCACGGGTTCAAATCCTGTCATCCCTACCTATTACTTCTCCTATGGGCAGTAACGAGGGATCAGTTGAGATCGATTCAAATTGGACTGGACTGGACATAATTTTGCATTTTATGATACTACATGCATGCAAGGTGTATTGGGGGTACAAAAAGAATCCCTTTCTTTACAGTTGTATCTCCTGTCATAAGAAAGCGCTCTTAGTTCAGTTCGGTAGAACGTGGGTCTCCAAAACCCGATGTCGTAGGTTCAAATCCTACAGAGCGTGATTCTGTTTTTGTAATGTTGAATCACAATAAAATAACTTTACTAACTTGAACTGCAACCTGAATTTGACCTCCTGCAGCTTAAGAAGGAGGTCAATCAAAAAAGAGATGTTACTCAATCAAAGGTCCAACTGATCTCCGCGTCTGTATTGTAAATATGCAGTTACGAATAATCCGGCCAAAGTAATAGGAATTAGACCTAAGACGATTCCAAATAGAAAAACTTCAATCATTTCAATTTGTTGGAAAGGGTAAAAATAGAGGTAATATCTATCCCTAAATATTACTCCGAATCACCCATGAATCTCAATGATCAAGAATTGGTAATTAACGCGGGAAGGAACTATCGAATACCTGAAATCTCACAGAACTATTTATTTTGATGAATTATTCATTCAATTAATTTCAAATAAGTCGTATCTTGCTCAGACCAATCAATAGAGCTGGGGTTATAGTTGAAGCAGCTAGTAGAAAACCGAAATAACTAGTTATAGTGGGCATGAAGGAGCTAAATGAGATACGTTCTTTTTTTTTTACATATGTTTATAAAGCACTTACCTAAGTTTCAATTTTTGCGAGATGTGATGATCAGAAAAAATACCAATTGACAGAATCAGTTCCAATTGAAAGTTCTTGATTCATCAGTCATTATAGACGGCACTGACAAAGATAGAGTAGCAGAGGTAGAAAAAAAAAAAAAGATTGATTTATCATCTGTGACATCTACCAATGTCGGGATTTCAAATCAACAGATTCATTGAGCAACTCGTGAGTAAAGTAATAGTCAGAAGAACTGTGTCGTGTAACTTCATTCAAAAATGAAATTATCTTTGAATAACTATAGAATAAAAGAATTGGATTTCAAAAGAATTTCCATTTTGACCATTTATTTCTTTTCTTTTTCAATTTATCAATTCCTATTATCCTTTTAGGTTCCACAGTCTGTCTTTCCATATCATGGAGTTCCATCCTTGTAGCTAGGTCAAGAAGGAACCTTTGGATCTAATCCAGTAATGGTTGCATCACGAATATTGATTGTTCAAACTATTTATTGTTTCTTCTCTTTCTTTCATCGAATACTATCTACTACTGTAGAACCAACCAATTACTTGAAATGAAAGGATTAGAAAAAAAGAAAAATATCTTTTCTACAACCATGAGAGGGGATTTCTATATTTTGCATCTAATTGAATTGTGTGGAATATGATAATCTCGTTCATTAATTATTAGAACTAGAACCCGTTGACTCAAACTTTACTAAGAACTTCAGTTTCTAGTCCAAAGCCAATACTTGAAACCCTATACTACAGAAATTTGATCAATTTTTGATTGAATGACACGCGGTTCCGCATAGACAAGTAACAAGAAAGGAAAAGGGGAATTATGTACCATTTCTTTTCGATACTGATTGAAACTGCGTTGCTGTGTCAGAGGAAGGATAGCTATACTGATTCGGTATACTCTAAATACACCTTCGGTACAATATTGACGATCTCACAAAGATGAAATATCAGTAGTTTTCCATTTACTGATCCCATCTTTCAAGGAATCGATCCCCCTTTGACTGTACAAGAATATGTGGAGCTCAGCATGTCTGGAAGCACGGGAGAACGTTCTTTTGCTGATATTATCACCAGTATTCGATACTGGGTTATTCATAGTATTACTATACCTTCCCTATTCATTGCGGGTTGGTTATTCGTCAGCACGGGTTTAGCTTATGATGTGTTTGAAGCCCTCGGCCAAACGAGTATTTCACAGAG
>NW_027519124.1:0-64878 GCF_043159265.1 Tasmannia lanceolata
CAGAGCAGTGATTTTGTCCAATTCCCTCGCAAAAGCATAGGATGCTGTCCAACCTCTGCGAGATATCAGGAGTCTGTCCTACCCTTATGATGATAGGATTCTGTCATGTTGAGTCAAAAACATCAAAAGCATCTGAAAAATCCAAAAACATTCTAAATGTCTAGTCATTAGGAGAGTATTAGGAAAGTCTGTTTCCGAACTATGTTGGCTTGATCCCTTCCCATAGGGTACGTAGTGCAGCTTGAGATCTTTATCCCAAGTCCAGCCAAACCTTTAAAAATAAGCATTTCAAACCTTCCAAAAATACAAAAATTCTTCAAAACCTTTTCAAAAATATCTTCCCCTAGAGTTAGATTCTGTCCTAGATATATGGGATGTTTTAGAGTTAGGAGTTTATCCTGATTTGTATTGATATGGTGTGTCCTGTCGTGTGAGTGTCCCTAGAGTTAGGAGGCCTCGAGTTGTTCGGTTAGATATTTAGTCGAACCGATGGCTAGACTATGAAGCATATAGTCAGCCCGTGGTTTTCTATAGGATGCACAGCTTAGTTACATATAGGATGTAGGGCCCACCTGCATTAGCTTAAGGCTAATCAACTTGCATTAGTTAGGGCATATAGAGAGTCCTAAAAATTACAATTCACATGAACTTAAGCAATTGTACAAAAAGCTTTAAAAATCAGTCGAGTCTAGTGGATCGAGTCTAGGATAGCGGTTCTAGATGGTTAGGCATCGTAGTATAGAATAGGTCATCGAACTATGTCGACTCTGATTCTTCCCGAGGCCGGGATACGTAGAGCAGCTGGGATGGACGGCCATCTTGGTCCGAGTTAAGTCTTGCATTAGAGTTTTAGGATTCTTTTTGTCCAGTCATGTATCGAATTGAATTGTGTTGTATGTTTTGCTATGCTTTCTTACTTTCATGTACAGATCTTATACTTTTAGCTGTAGCATGCATGTGTTTGCACACCAGAACTTAGATACCAATTAGGTATGACACTCTTAACCTAGTTATTCTCAAGTGACACTTATTTCATTTCTTTTATGTATGCTTATTATTTTTATCTCCGAGACACGCATGATTAGATAGACGTCTTCTCGGAGATATTCGTTCCCATTTCATATGATTTTCGCCCAAAACTCTTCAAAATCAATAAGTAAATGGCATAAGAGACCAGGTGTTTGCATTTGGGCGGATGAGGTGCTCTTCGGACCTTCTAAATTCGTAATCAGGCACGAACCTTATTTTATATCTCTGGTTATCTGTTGCAACAGAGCATAGTATGGGATCCTGGGCCTACTTCCTTGGATGACGACTCTTCTTTATTTAAGGAACGCCTCGAATCTGGGCTAGTCCCCGAATCGAGAGGTATCTCACCTTTGCATCGCCACTCATGCTGTGAGGGGCACTTCTTTCGAGAGTTCCTTGGTAGAGCTCTCCATTCACGTGGATGATCTGTAGAGAGAGACTTTCTGTCTCGTGGAGGCTAGTCCCCCGCCTCTCTCGGATCGGGGTCCACAGTTAGATAGACTAGTCCTATCATAAATTGCATGATTAGGTCTTTGACTAGTCTTCTTTAAGATTATGTCAATAATTTTGTCACCATTTAGGAATCCATGGAGACATAATCTTAACCTTTCATTTTCATTATGAAGATGTGTTATTTGATTTAAAAAATCATTAGTTTCATCTTCATAAGATTTGGAAGAGCTTGCCACATTTTGTAATTGGCAAGATTTCTCATCCAAAATACCCTTAAGGGTTTCAATCTCAAGTTTAAAATTTTCAATTTTTACTTTAGCTTGAGATATGGAAGAGGAAGATTCATTTCTCAAAACATCAAGTTCATTTTCTAATTTGGAAATAGATTTCTTTTGAACTTTATTTTTTGAAATTTGAGAATGCAAGGTTAAGGATAATTCATCAAAAGATATTTTTTCACTATCACTACTTGATGAACTACAAGAGGGGTGAGAATTTACCTCTTCTTCATGGGTGAATGCCATGAGGCAAATATCATCTTTTTTATCTTCCCCTTCGCTTGAACTTTTGTCAGAGGTGCTAGTAGCATCCCAACTGGCGGCAAGAGCCTTGTTCTTCTTCCAATCCTTCTTTCCCTTGTACTTTGAGGAAGATGACTTGAGAAGTGGACAATCCGGTCTTTTGTGTCCAATCTTCTTGCAATTGTAGCATCTTAAAGCTCCCTCAACTTCACTTTCTTCTTTCTTCTTCTTTTTATCCTTTTTATGCTTCTCTCTCTGTAAGCTTTTAAATTTCCTTAAAGCTTCTTCCTCATCGCTATCCGCATCACTTGATGATGAGTCCGTCTTGGAGGCCTTTAGAGCTAGAGAACGACTTTCTCTTTCTTTCTCTTTCGGCTTCTTCTCCTCTTGTCGGCTAGTGAGGAGCATCTCATGGGTGATGAGAGATCCTACAAGCTCCTCCATAGTTAGAGTCTTGAGATCTTTTGATTCTTGGATGGCGGTGACTTTTGGGTCCCAATAAGGAGGAAGTGACCTAAGCAATTTACTCACAAGCTCATCAGTAGGATAAGATTTACCAAGATTTGCTAATTCATTAGATATTTTAGAAAATCGGGTACACATTTCGAAAATACTTTCATTTTGACCCATTCTAAACATTTCATATTTGCTCTTTAATAAGTTTATTTTGGAATCCTTAACTTGTGATGTTTCCTCATGGGTAACGGCAAGTGTATCCCAAATAAGCTTGGCGGAATAAAAAAGAGCTACTCTATTGAACTCCTCCGTAGATAAGGTGCAAAACAAAGAGTTTATAGCTTTGTAATTTAAATTTGCATGCCTTTTATATTCAACATTCCATTCTTCAAATGGCTTGGAAGGCAAAATGTATCAATTTTCAACAATATGCCAAAGTTCCACATCTATCGAAAGAAGATAGATGCGCATACTTGTCTTCCAATGTCCATAGTTGGTCCCATTAAAGAAAGGAGGGGTAGTTGTGGAATGGCCTTCCAGAAGTCCGGTTCCATTTATGTTTGCCATTTCAGAAATAGAAAGTTGCCAAAGATCTTATGATCTTTCCCTTGTTTGAAATTTTAAAGAAAAATTTACCAAAGATTTTTAAGAAAAGAAAATCTTTTAAGAGCCAAGGCTCTGATACCAAGTGAAATTACAAGGGTCCCGAATTGGCAACTAATGAGGAGGTAAAAAATTAGGTTGCTAACAAGTTTTAACCTTTTTAAAAACTCAACCTAATTTTGAAGATTAAGAGATCAAGATGAAATTCAAGCACACAAGTTAAATCTAAAGGTGCAAATGCAAATATAAAGCAATAAGATAAGAGAGAGTGCACCCGAGATTTAAAGTGGTTCGGTCCTCCAAACGCGAGGCCTACTCCACTCCACCAACCAAACCCGTTGATGGCTTCACTATGCGATCTTCTTAACTTCGGCGAAGATCAATGCCGATTACAATTCCGATCGCCTTTAACCTTGGTGGCAATCTTCACCATGGAGAGTGGGCTTTGCTTCTCCGAACACTCGCCCAATACAAGTTCTTGATAAGAAAGAAAGAACAAAAAACAATCCCTCACAAGGGTTTACAAATTGTAGAAGATGTACAAATTGAGCCTAATGATCCAAATCCTAGCCTTAGAGGATGAGAGGCATAAACAAGCTTTGATTCACTCTTTGGATGTTCAAGTAGAATTTTAGAGTGTTAGGATCTATGTTTGGGAAGTTTGGAATGCCCATATTTATAGAAAAACCCAAAAATGACCGTTCAAGGGCATAGTGGTAATTCCTGCAAAAATTTCCAACGGCTATAATTCTGACCGTTATAGTGTTCTCGGAGTTCCGAGAAAAAATCTCGGAGTTCCGGGAATACAAACAGAAGTTGGAAAAAAGCTACTGAACCATTTCTCGGAGCTCCGAGGAATCTCTCGGAGTTCCGAGAAGCCTATGTTCAGCAAATTTTCAATTCTGTTTCTTGGGCTTCCAACTTTACACCAAGTTGGGATTGTTATGAGGATTCCAAAGTGTTGGAACACCACAAAGACAATCACTTAAACATTTAGGGTGTGTGAGATTAACTTAATTTATGCCTCTTAAAATCTAATACTAAGATTGGATCTTATACATTCTAATAAACTTCGATCTTCAATAGATTCTTCAAGTCTTCATGCGTCTTGGATGTCCGATGACTTTGGCCTTCCGAATGTGGTCAAATGAGTGCTTCTTGGCCTCAATCCAAACAATCTTGACTTTAAACAATTATGATCTACAACTTAGACAATCAAACACATTAGTGATCTTAAATCACTTGTGTATTGGAATCATCAAAATAAGATGGGAATTGCCAAGGTGGGAACCATTGGGCTTACAAAGATGTAATGGGCGGCTTTGGCGATCAAGCGTCGGGCCTCTTTTCTATCAGGGGTTAAAGTGCCATCTCTTAAGTAGTGCACTATCGGGTCCATCCAACTAGACTCTTCTTCGATTTGTAGGATTTCCTTTCTCTCGACACTAGGTCGGGAGAGAATCTCGGTGAAGACGTTTCCTGATTAAACTATGCCAGATGACGCCATTTTGGAGAGTGTGTCTGCACGGGCATTCATGGTTCGGGGGATTTGTACTATTTGGAATTCTTCGAAGGCAGAGATCTCCTTACGCACCTTTTCTAGGTACTTGATCATTCGTTCTTCTTTAGCTTCACTAAAACCGTTGACTTGGCTCACGACCAGTTGCGAGTCACTATGTGCTCTGACTCGGTTGGCGCGTAACTCTGCAGCAAGGGCCATTTCAACGATTAAAGCTTCATAATCCGCTTCATTGTTCGAGGCTTTGAAGTCCAGCTTCAGGGCATATTCTTTGAGGAAGTTGTCAGGTCCTGATAAAACCAATCCAGCGCCACTGCCCCCAGCGGTGGCGGAGCCGTCAACATATAACATCCATAGAGGATTTTGGGCCAGAGAGCCAGGAGCCGGGTCCTCAGTGAAGTCATCTTGTTTTTCCGGTTCGTCCACCGGTGCCGTACGTTCAGCTATAAAGTCCACGAGTACTTGGGATTTGATCGCATGCCATGGCTTTATCTGAATGTCAAATTCCCCCAACTCAACTAACCAATTAATTAGTCGGCCCGAGGTGTCGGGCTTCTGCAATATCTTTCGAAGAGGTTGGTTGGTTAGGACTGTAATGGGATTAGCCTGAAAATATGGACGGAGTTTTCTCGCAGATATGACGACAGCAAAGGCGAAATTCTCAATCGCTTGATACCGCGCTTTGGTGTCATGGAGTACTCTACTGACATAATAAATGGGTTGCTCCATTTTTCCATCCTACCAGACAAGTATGGAACTTACCGCAGTGGGTTCGACAGCTAGGCATAGGTATAAATCTTCCCCCGGTACCGGCTTTGAGAGTAACTAAGGCATTTGGAGATATGCCTTTAGTTGGTCGAAGGCGGTCTGACATTCCTCTTTCCACTGAAAATCTTTCACGCCTTAGAGGGTTTTGAAGAATGGCAGGCATCTTTCGTCAGATTTAGACATAAACCTGCTGAGGGCCGCGACTCTGCCTGTGAGCCTCTGCACATCTCGGACTTCCTTCGGTGCCATCATTTCTAGTAATGCTTTTATTTTCTCGGGATTGGCCTCAATTCCTCGCTGGCTGACCATGAAGCCTAGGAATTTTCTGGAGGTAACCCCAAACGCGCACTTGGTGGGGTTCAACTTCATTTGGTTTCGGCAGAGTACAGTTAAGGCCTCTTCAACGTCGGCAATGTGGCTCTGTGCTTTGAGGATTTTGACAAGCATGTCATCGACATACACCTCCATGTTTCTTCCTATTTGTTCGGCGAAGATCTTATTGACCAATCGTTGGTACATGGCACCAGCGTTCTTGAGGCCAAAAGGCATGACCTCGTAACAAAACAATTATTGGTCAATGACGAAGGAGGTTTTTAGAATGTTGGGTCCGTTCATTTGTATCTGGTTGTAGCCGGAGAAGGCACCCATGAAGCTCAGCATTTCATGTCCGGCGGTAGCGTCGATGAGATGATCGATCCTTGGTAACGGGTAACAGTCTTTTGGGCACGCTTTGTTAAGATCCATAAAAT
Organism: Tasmannia lanceolata; assembly: GCF_043159265.1. Classification (NCBI taxonomy): domain Eukaryota; kingdom Viridiplantae; phylum Streptophyta; class Magnoliopsida; order Canellales; family Winteraceae; genus Tasmannia; species Tasmannia lanceolata. Next base: position 6,099 of record NW_027519124.1, read on the forward strand.
CTTTACAGATTCGCCATTTTCCGTTAGACACTGGCGAGCCACTCCGAGTACAATGGCGAGCCATCACTACGATGGCGAGCCACTCAGGGTAACGAATTTCCCTTATGAACTTGGCCTCAGGAAGCTTTTCCACTTCTTCTTTGATGTGCTTTTGTCTTTCGGCGGCAAAATTACATTTCTTTTGTTTGACCAGCTTGTAATTCGGGTCCACGTTCAGCTTGTGGACCGCTACGTCGGAGGAAATTCCCTGCATGTCGGAGGCGGACCAGGCGAAGATATCCGAGTTAGTTTTTAAGAAATTGACAAGTTTGGTTTTAAACTTACCTGTCAGGAGAGAACCTATCTGGATGGTTTGTTCATCGGATTCGGGGAACAGAGGAATCTTTGTAAGTTCCTCGACCGGTTCTCCCCGCTTTACTTCGACTCGAGGGTCGGGACTGCCGATTGAGAATGTTTCTTTTGCGGCCCTCCTCTTTTTTAGCAGGGCGGCGTAACATTCAGGAGCTTTCTCCTGATCGCTGACGACTTCTTCGATGCCGATCCTTGTGGGGAATTTTATTTTCAAGTGGGCAGTAGAAACTACTGCCCCCAGTTCGTTCAGTGCTGGTCGTCCGATGATACCATTATAGGCAGAAGGGACGCAGACTATCACGAAGGTTTGCATTATGGTTCATTGAGTAGGGTAAGTTCCAAATGTCACGGGGAGTTTGATTTTCCCCCGCACTTTGACCTCTGCTCCGGAGAATCCATAGATAGACCAATCCACCGGTTCCAGTCTGTCTTTATGGATGTGCATCTCGGTGAAAGCATCCTGGTGGAGAACGTTGACAGAGCTTCCATTATCCACCAGAATTCGACTTACATTGAAATTGGCGATGGCGAGCCGAATGACCACAGCGTCGTCATGCTGTCGATCTATCTTTCCATAGTCTTTCTAGGTAAAAGTGATGGGCACGCTGTCGCTTGGGTCTGATTTTGACTTTTTCGGGGGGGGGGGGGGGTGGTGGTTCCATAGAGTTGATCTGTCCAGCATATCGGGTGCATCCTTCCACGGTCGGTCCACCAGAAGCGGGATCACTGTAATGGTGTCAATACTCCCGGTGTTCTTAGGCACTTCTTCTTGATCCGAAGCTCTTTGTCTGCTACCTTCCACTTAGAGACCGGGCGAACGTCGATGTTCATCTAGTCAGTGTACTTCGGATCTGGGTCGCTGGTGGTTCTTTGGAGGGTTTTGAAGGTAACGATCGATCTGACCAAGTCCCGCAAGTCTTTCAATTTCATTCTTAAGATGATAACAATTGTCGGTGGTGTGCCCATGATCTTGGTGGAAATGACAATATTTACTAGAATTTTTTCCCTTTCATGCATTTCGCCTTCTTTCGGGCCAATGTATGGGTTCCCTATTACGAATTTCGTACATGATATTCGACACGGTGGTGTTCAACAGAGTATAGTTGACCCTTTCAGGATGGGGATTAGGGGTGCGACGATTCTGGCGGTCGCTGTGTCGTGCTTGTTTGTGATTTGGTCTCGATCTAAAATCGTCTTTTTGCTTCTCACTTCCTCGGTGCTCTCCATCTCTTTCTCCATGGCAAAAGATTCCTCATTATTGATATACCGATCCGCAGTGGACATGAGTTCTTGGAGGTCTCGAGGGGGGTTCACATTCAGGGCTGGTGAAGTTCGGTTCGTTTATCTGGTGAAGTTCTACGCCGAACCGACCAATGAACCTCCAGAGCGTTTCGTCCCTTCCTTGTCTCAAAGTCAGAAGAGTGTCAGCTGGGTTCCTTCGAGGCTGACTGTTAACAAAATAGGCGACAAACTCCTTCCCTAGTTCGTGAAAAGACTCGATAGAGTTAGGCCTTAATCGACTGTACCAGTTACTGGCATATTTCTTTAGGTAGGCGGAGAAGGCCTTGCACATTGTGGCGTCAGAAGCATTCCTGATTACCATCACACGGTGGTAAGCTTGAAGGAACTTAAGAGGGTCGGACGACCCGTCATAGAGGTCCAATCGAGCCATGTCAGAATTCGTAGCAACGACAACATTGTTGATTCTTGGGACGAACGGAGAAGCGATCTCGCTATCCCATTCTGCCAGGAGGTCTGGGTCACAGGGCGCCTTCACTTGCTGTTGGAGTTCTCTTATCTGGCGTTGGAGATCAGCCATGATAGTGGGATTTTCTTCCGCTCAGCCGTTTCTCGTCGAGCTCTCTCTCGGTGGAGGTATCTGATCATCAACTTGATGACCCAAATTTGTGGGTTCCACCATTGGGCCATTGCGTCTTCAATGGCGATTATCACGATGACGGTCGGATGGCGGGCTGGTGATTGATGCAGATCCTTGTTGATGCTAGCGTGGTCTTTGATTCCGAGGATTTCGTCCTTCTCAGGATTTTTGCTCCTCTGAAATTTTGGCGGGAGGGATTCCCTCGCCCAGTGGGTTTACAGGGGGGTGGTACCGCACTTCCTGGAGGGCGGCTGCAACATCTCCGAGTTGTTGTGTAAACTGGTTGAAGGCGGTCATAGTAACTGGAGCATCGCCGGAGACAACCATTTCTCACGTCTCTTCTTGCTGTCCTCGGTCTCACGCTGACTGGCTTGGCTTCTTGTAACTATTCCACCGTTACGTTGGGAGGTTGCTTTCGACTTTGGCATAGACGTTCCCACGGATGGCGCCAATCTGATGACGCCCAGAATCTGACTGCACAAACTAGCTTGGCAGAACCTGGAATCCTGCGCTCACAGAAAAAGCGTCAGTGGGCCAGGAGTTGTGGCTCTGAACGGCCACTTCGACACTCAAGTCAGAGATAGGCAATCACAAACAATGGATGATGAATGGGGGAGGGCCAAGTCAAGTTATCAGACCAAATAAGGAGAAGGAGAAGGAGAAGGAGAATTGACTGAATGCCTTTGCTTGAGTGCGTAGACCCCTCTTTATAGGGGAGGAGACCCACGATCTTAGAGATATCAATTCGGCCTTTAATTTAGCCTATGTGGAGCGTGATGGATGGAGAATAAGATCGTGAAGATATGATTTCCAACGATTCTGGGCAGAGATCTTGGACGGTGGCCTAGGCGGGATGTTTCGAATTTGAATATTGCACCTTGCGTGTAACAGTAGTTCGGATTGGTCGCATAATGGTGAGATTCCCGCGATTGTGTTTGACTCCTCCTGAGGTTCGTTACCGTATGAAGGTGTAATCTTATGGGTATGATTTGTTAATGAGTGTTGCTTGTGGAGGTTGACGTGACCTAGTCAAGCGGTGAAGGATGGATTCGAGGGTCGGTACCATGTATACCGATTTTACCCCTAACAAGTGTATAACCTTTTTACGGTGTGGCACAACAAATGAACTGGTTGGATCATCCTATGAAGTGGGCCCCATTGTACTTTTTGCAAAATACTGAACTTTACACCTACACACCATATAAAATCTCCCCACATATCTATCTTTTTTTTTATATAGGTAAGCTAGTGTTTGGCGGGGACCCCTACCGGTTTATTTGATAAGGAGAAAGATGATACAGTATAATGCACAAAAGACACCCTAACTTGGAACATGTGAGAGTAAGGGAAACAACCTCAGCACATATGAGCGACGAACACCATTAAGACTAAGAAATCTAAATGCTCAATCCTTGTGAGTTACATAATCACCTAATTTGGTAAGGAAATATTGGGCTCTTTGTGAGCGTCTTGGCCAATTTTTCTTGTGAGCTTCCTGCCATGATTCATTTGATTCCTAAGTTCCGGTTTCTCTTCTTCACAATCCTCTTGCTCGACTAGAATCACACGGACTTGGCATTCATCTGCCTAAGATACTTTCTTTTTTTGTGCAACTTTGGGACCTTTCGTGTTTGATGGATTGTCTTCCTTTTCTGAGGAGGATTCCGATAAGGAAGGACCCTCTCCAGGGTCGGAGTGGTCTTCCGATTCAGTGTCCTCATTCTCTATTGGACCCAAATTATCTCTATTTGGTTATGCTAGGACAATCCTTTCTTCTTCTTCCTCTAGAATTTGATTTCCATTGCTGTGGTTTGGGGAGTGTAATATAAATTGAGTCGTGTTTTAGTCAATCAAATTTGTTTCTCACTTTTATTCTCTGTCTCTTGCTTTTCATTATTGGGCTTATTTGGATCTAATCTTCTCTCTAGGTAAAATAAAATGGCTGCTGGGAAACGTTTTTGAATAGACCTTTTTCCCGGTTTTGGATTGTTAGAATCAGGAATGCGGTTCTGTTCCGATTACTATTATGTATTGGAAAAAAATATAATAAGATTTGGGAAATGATAAATGCGCCCCTTTTCATTACTTGGGACACCCAGGTGCACTTTATCTATGACTGCAAAGAGGCAGCTGTACATCACTTGGTAAGGATTGAAGGGACCCGATTGCCACCGTACACTGCATCTGGGTGTCCCAAGTAATGAAAAGGGGCGCATTTATCATTTCCATAAAAATTTCATTAAAAAATTAATAAAAAATTAATTCCAATGAGGACGAATCAGAGTACCACCTCTAGGAGCAAAACAGATTCCGGCATTTTTTCTTTCTTTCTTTAGTTTAGCCCAGGTGTTATTTTCCCCTCTGATTCCTTTTAATTTTTGTTTGAACAAAATGCTGGAATCAGGTTGAACCAGAATAGAATGATTCCAACTCCTGATTTTGGCAATCCATATGCACCCAATTTTTCCATTTTAACCTTTTTTTATGATAAAAGTTTTCAGCAAAAAACTTTGGAAAAAAGAATCTCACGCTAATGCTATATTGCTATACCTGTATATCCATTTTTCCCGAGAAATGTTTTTACTGAAGGTTTTTTTTTTTTTTTTTTTTTTTTTTGTGATGGGCAAGCTGGGATTAGGCAGATCTCGACCAGATATATTGATGAGAAAAAAAGATTACATAAGGGGGCCACATGGGCAGAGTACATTTCAATGAAAATCTTTGGAAAGAGTACATAGGGGGCCCACATGGGCAAAAAACCATTTACTGAAGTTTCTATGGAAAGAGTACATTTCAATGAAAATCTTTTCCACCTAAACAAACATGCCATTAGCACTTGGCATTTATGTTGTGTACCAGGGAATTCAACCTGAATATTCCATGGTGAATTGTGTACGGCCAAAAACTACTCCAATAGGAAGATCTTGAATGGTAACCTACTAATAGACTGAAAATAACAATAAAAAAAGTTTTTTACATTTGAATTATTCATAAGGCCCTAACCATAAGAAGAAGGTTAGGAACATTAGATCCATTTAAAAAAAAAGGTTTGGAACATTAGATTAGTGTTACTTCGCAGGATGACCCATGAATAACATGGTTGGGTCCCACCATCACATGTCTAACACCACCGATTGTCACCACATGATCAAAGTTGTTACACAAAAAGTTTTGAGGGGCTAATGTCAAACATGCTTGCTATTTATCTCCACTTTTTAGATGTAGTAAATGGTTCTGATCATGTTGTAAGGAAGCACTATGAGGGAGCCTTTTTTTATGATTTTTTTAACCTCCAGTAGAATTAAGAGATGTTTCTAAATTTTAAAATTTGGAAATTTGGGGGCCCCGATGGCCATGGCAGTTTAAAACCTTAATAATGTAAATTGGCTCCCATGGTCAATTGAAAGGTTATATATGTTTTAAAATCATGTTACTGTATAGGGTGTCCCCTTACGGTCATATAAAACCTTGTTAATGTAAATTGTCTCCCAAGGTCATTTGAAAACTTAATTAACGTAAATTTCTTAAGCTATTAAGTACCTTAGGATCTTTAGAACTATTATCTCTAATATCTATATAGAGTAGCGAATGGGAAAAATTCATGTGCCCTCTGTAGACACCCCATCTTGCTCCACTCTAGCGAACAAAGGCCTTCATTAGTTTCCCCATTCTAGAGTTTAGTCCTTGTGTTTTTCCATCACTTTCCCTCTAGTTTTCCTCTCATGTCTTATTGTCTAGGGGTTCATTTTCCGTGGAGAATTAGAAAGAGCGTGAATATCTATCGATCTATAATGGGGCTCACTAGTGCTTTAAAATCTTAATTTTGGGAAGTGGGTATTCAACCAATTTACGTTGTCATCCTCCAAATGAACAATTAAGATCATCTTTGGGAAATCATTTGAGGGCACGGCCAATTGACATTGCTTCCCATCTTTTGAGCGGTTCGGATCAACCCACAAAAATTGGTTTGGGCCAAGTCCATCAAGACTCACTATTTGAATGGACCAGATCATCTCATTAGAACTGTTTAAGGGATGTGGTGCAATCAATTTATGTGCTGTAGATTCATAAAAATGGATGGCCTGGATCAATTTATGTAAATAATTGTAGGGACGATTATTTATGGCCCATTGAAATGAATGATTTGAATCATCCCTTAAATGTAGAGAGTGGACCCATTATTGCCAATTTTGAAAGATTTGGACGTTTGTTCAAGGTGGGGTTCGGTTACTAATTCTTGTCTCTCGAATACATCGTTTCCATGAGAAAAATCCACTATTTTTCAGTGCTAAATTGTCAAAATAGAAGGGATGATCGTGATGTCTACAATTGGAAAGTGAATTTCATTGAAATAAGAAATAGAAGGGTATAAGGAAACAACACTCTTTCTCTCTCACCATATATAAAAACAGCAAGGGTTATTGAAAGAAAGGACGGATAAAATAGGAAAGTGGCCATTAATGGGCAGAAGAAAAAAACAATAACAAAACTCTTATATATATGGTTGTTCCTTCTCTCTCCTTTGTTTGGCTCGACTCTCTTCTATTTTCACTGGACAGCCCTCTCTCATCAGTCTCCTCGATCTCTCACTCCTCTGGACCGAACTCTCTCATCTCTCATCATACATCCCTTTTCCCACAACAACAGTTCTTTATAGTTTTACTTGGAGAAAATTCCGGCAATGCTTTCTAGTCTCGCTTTCAAGTGATCGGGTTTCTCAAGTCCAAGTAGGTTCACTATATTCTCTTTGCTGCTAGTTATAATGGCATGTTCTTGTTTTTATTTTTTATTTTTTATTTTTACTTTTATGGCATGATTTAAACTCTAATAAAAAAACTTAACTAGGAAATCAGTTAGGAGGGATTTTGAATTCAAAGTTGTAAGGATTTTTCCAAATCTTTGGGCAAAACCAATTTTTTTTAAAATACAACTCAATCACCCAATTTTGTAGTCATTAAAACCCTCTTCGCCGGCGGTTCCCGAACCCGTCTTCATCTTCTTCCAACATCAAAACCCAAAATCCAGACTCCATTCCCACGCCCATTCACAACAGCCCATTCACGCCCAAATTTGGAATCAGATCTCTGTGGCAGATTCAACACCAAATCCAAATTTTGCAGCCACATCAATTCAGCCCCAAAAGCCCAATTTTGCAGCTCCAAACCCATTTCAATTTTGCAGCCCCAAACCCATTTCAATTTTGTACCCCAAACCCATTTCACTTTCTTAGCTAAAACTCACCTTCCCATAGCCTGCAATCCACAACATTGTGATCGCACTACCATCTTAAATTCATCTTCGAGCTCAACGTGAGACTTCAAAACCCACTGTATTGGACCCTCTCAGAAAGCCTAATTAAAACAAAAATAGAGAATGAGAGTTAAATAGGGAAACAAGAATAAAAAGTAATAGATGATAACTTAACCCCTTTTTCTTCTTTGAACCACCCTTTTTCATGTTTTATATGACTATTGTTCTTTTACACTAAGAGGGATGGCCCGGGAAAGAAAAAGGGGTAGTTATATCATTCCCCTAGATAAATAAAAAGGCCACTAATATGTCAACCCAGCCATGTTTTGATAAATACACTCCCATGTTTTGATGTCCACATAGCCATGTTTTGATAACTGCACTATCCCGTTTTAAATGGATATGATAATTGCGCAACCATGTTTTATTAATTGTATGAACTCATATTGTCTTTTTCTTCTTTAACTGTGGCTGTTTTTTTAGAAATTGTAATAATGTTGGACGGACTTACGGGTAATAAAAGACAGGAGGAGTTAGTGCAATTATAAAAAACGTGGTGGTGCCAATATCATTCCCGCCTTAATGTTAACTGCTCGTCTTTGAATAGAATTTTTGACCTCTAAACAGCAGAATCGTGGAAAATGGTTAACTACAAAGTAGAAGATATTTTTGTGCCGTTTCCAATGAGTATTCTTGCTTGATCAGAGGATGAGTGGTTAAAAAGTTATGGCCAAAATGGTTGCAGCGTACCCTTAGGAGTTTCTAGTTTAATGCTGCTGTCCCCTTTTTTGTAACACAATTTTGAACCACTAAATCAAAGATTCACAGAAAATGGTAAACTATAAAGTTTTAGCCCTTTAAAATATCTTTCCAACGCATGTTTTGGCTCTAAATTTGGCTAAGCGGTTAAAGAATTATAACAGTTTTAGTGGGTTGTATTCACTTAATCTTGAAGTAGTCGAAGTTTTGCCGTACTCGTGCATTTATTGAATTAACCAATCTAAAATACACCAATCCTAAAAGTCACAAATCTAAAACAAACCAAACCTAAAATCTGTTAATCTAAAATACACCTAACCTAAAAGTCACAAATCTAAAATTCACTCACTTAAAAAAAATACTAATCTAAATTTGTTAAAAGTCATTAACCGAAACACCACTAAAAGTCTCAAGTGAAACCAAAACCTTCTAAATAAACAACTCAAAAGACCCAACACACACTAAAGGCCTCAAGATAACTAAAAGCCTTCAAGAAAACTTTAAAAGACTCAACCAACGTAGAAGAATTGGAAATTCTTGAGCTTTGGATTCGGAATCCCGTAGGAACCCTTGGAGTCCCTTTAGGTACACTTACGTCACGTTGTGTCCTAGGTCTTAGGGTGTCCTAGAGTTAGGGAGTTCAGCCTCATCACGACCGATTGCTATTATTAGCAAACAAGTCATAGATCTAGTTACACTAGTTACCCTTTTTTTTTCATAGGACAAGCCTAGTTACCTAGGATGTAGGTTCATCTGCATTAGTCTAAGGATATCTTGCACTTAGATATGACCATATAGCATCTTAGATGGAGTCCTAGGATAATAAAATCTACTCAACTGAACTAAATAATCTCTCTTAAACTGTTGAAACAGTCCTTCCAGTCTAGATTGGTGTCCTAGATGTCTTAGGCATGTAGCTTAGTTTAGGCACCGAACTACGATCGACTCTGATTCCAGTGAGGCTGGGATACGAAGGCAACTTGGATACTTGAGTGGCATACCAAGCCCGAGTCGGCTCCACACATAAATGGTGGGGTTTCGTATATTAGTTTTTCTAAATTTCTAACTAAATTAATTAAAATATATAGGATTTCCTCCAAATTAGAATTTTAGGAGAACATTCACTTAGATTGAATCCAAATAAATCAAGAAAAATCAAGATACACATTAGGAAATACATTGAAATTAGATTTCATGATGCATGTCACATAGTTCGCACATTAATATAGAGTTAAATGAGCAATTTAAAAGAAATTCAAGAGAGTTAACTTTTGGAATTGAAGACCGAATTATCGAGCAAGAATGGTGCTTGTGGTGGTAATTCCCCATACCTTCCATTCTCATAATCAGATAGCGAATCTAGATTTCTGGTCATTTACGGGTCCTAGATCTCTTATCTAGGTGGCGACTCTGTCATTATCTTTTGCGTGAAGTTCGGATTGCTTTAGTGATCCCAAGTTCACGGAAATGACGAATTAAATTAATAATAAAAGACACGCGCTAATCGCGTGGGTACGAGAGACCGAGAGAGAGTGAGGCGGCTCGCGGGCCGATTCTCCTCTCACGGGATCGGGTCCCACACCCTCAAGTTAATTATAATCTTAAAATGTAAGGTTACCTTTAATTATTATTTAAATCGATATAACTCTAATTCTATATGCTGAATATACTGAAAAAACTTAGGTGACCCAGGTTATTTAATCCCTTATAAATGTTGACTTCTCTTTAACTATTAAATACCTTATAGATGTAAATTTCTTCAAGCTCTGACTCATTTCAGAAAATCTCATTATAAAAGAACATTTTTTTTCGCAATGATAGCATACAGCACAAGTGTATCACGTTCTTGGGAATAATAATTCCTCTATCTCGCGTCTGATTTTCTTTTTCTTTTTTTCTTTCTAAAATAAGAAACTTTCTATTTTTTTAATCCCCATCCTTTATAAACTAAATCTAAGGTTTAATACCATCTCATTCTCAACTCAAAACTTGGCTAAAAGCTCATTGACACCTTCTCTAGGATTTTCTATGACTAAAAGGTTGATGTTTTACAAAGTTTCTAAAATAAGAAACTTTCTATTCTTTCAATCTTTATCATTCATCAACTAAATCTAAGATTCAATACCATCTTATCCTCATCCCAAAACTTGGCTAAAAGCTCCTTGATACCATCTCTACAGGTTACTCACTCTAAAAGATTTTATGTTTTATAAAATTTCTAAAATAAGAAACTTTTTATTTTTTAAATCTCCATCCTTCATCAACTAAATCTAAGATTCAATACCCTCTCATTCTCATCCCAAAACTTTGTTAAAAGCTCGTTAGCATCATCCTTAGGGTTTCCTATGTCTAAAAGATGGTTGTTTTATTGAGTTTCTAAAATAAGAAATTTCTATTTTTTCAATCTCTATCCTTCATCAACTAAATCTAAGATTCAATATCAGCTCATCCTCATCCCAAAACGTGGCTAAAAGCTCATTGACGCCGTGCTAGGGTCTCCTATCTCTAAAAGAAGGATCTTTTATAAAGTTTCTAAAATAAGAAATTTTCTATTTTTTCAATCTTCACCCATTATCAACTAAATCTAAGATTCAATACCTTTTCATCCTCATCTCAATAGTTGGCTAAAAGCTCATTGACACCATCTTTAGGGTTTCCCATGTCTAAAAGATGGATGTCTTATAAAGTTTCTAAAATAAGAAACTTTCTATTTTTTCAATATCTATCTTTCACCAACTAAGTATAAGACTCAATACAATCTCATCTTTATCTCAAAACTTAGCTAAAAGCTCCTTTACACCATCTGTAGGGTGAATTAAGTCTAAGAGAAATATATTTTATAAAGTTTTTAAAATAAGAAACATTCTATTTTTTCAAACTCCATCCCTCATAAACTATATCTACGATTCAAAATCATCTCATCCTCGTCTCTAAACTTGGCTCAAAGCACCTTGAAACCATCATTAGGGTTTCTTATGTCTAAAAGATTGATGTTTTATAAAGTTTTTAAAATAAGAAACTTTCTATTTTTTCAACCTCCATCGTTTATCAACTAAATCTAAGATTCAATACCATCTCATCCTCATCTCAAAACTTGGTTAAAAGCACCTTCACACTATCTCTAAACCAGTTTCTAAAATAAGAAATTTTCAATTTTTTCAATATCATCTCATCCTCATCCCAAAATTAGGCTAAAAGCAACTTGACACAATCTCTAGGGTTTCCTATGTCTAAAAGATTGATGATTTATAAACTTTCTAAAATAAGAAACAATCTATTTTTTCAATCTCCATCTATCATCAACTAAATATAAGATTCAAAACTATCGCATCATCATCCTAAAACTAGGTTAAAAGCCCCGTGACATATGTCTAAAAGAAGGTTGCTTTATAAAGTTTCTAAAATAAGAAACTTTCTATTTTTTCAATCTCCATCTTTCATCACCAAAATCTAAGATTCAATACCATCTCATCCTCATCTCAAAACTTAGGTAAAAGCTCATTTACATAATTTCTAGGGTGTCCTATGTCTAAATGATAAATGATTTATAAAGTTTTTAAAATAAGAAACTTTCTATTTTTTCAATCTCCATCCTTCATCAACTAAATCTAAGATTCAATTCCATCTCATCCTCATCTCAAAACTTGGCTAAAAGCTCCTTCACACCATCTCTGGGGTTTACTAAGTTTAAAAGATTAATGTTTTATAATGTTTCTAAAATACGAAGCTTTCTATTTTTTTCAATCTCCAACTTAATCACCTAAATATAAAATTCAACACCCACTCGTTCTCATCCCAAAACTTGGTTAAAAGCTCGTTGACATCATATCTAGGGTTTCCCATATCTAAATATGGATGTTCTATAAAGTTTTTAAAATGTGAAACTTTCTATTTTTTCAATCTCCATCCTTCATCAACTAAATCTAAGATTAAATACAATCTCATCCTCATCTCAATACTTGGCTAAAAGCTACTTTACACCATCTCTAGGGTTTACAAAGTCTAAAAGATTGATATTTTATAAACCTTCTAAAATAATAAACTTTATATTTTCTTCACTCTCCATCGACTTCATCAACTATATCTAAGATTCAATACCAACACGTTCACATCCCAAAACTTAGCTAAAAGCTTAGTGACATCATCTCTAGGGTTTCCTATGTCTAAAAGATGGATGTTTTATAAAGTTTCTAAAATATGAAACTTTTAATTTTTTCAATCTCCATCCTTCATTAACTAAATCTAAGATTCAATATCATCTCATCCTCATCCCAAAACATCGCTAAAAGCTCATTGACACCGTCTCTAGAGTCTCTTATGTCTAAAAGATTGATATTTTATAAAGTTTCTAAAATAAGAAACTTTCTATTTTTTCAATCCCCCATCCTTTATAAACAAAATCTAAGATTCAATACAATCTCATTCTCATCTCAAAACTTGGCTAAAAGCTCCTTGACACCTCTAGGATTATTTATGTCTAAAAGGTTGATGTTTTAAAAAGTTTCTAAAATAAGAAACTTTCTATTTTTTCAATCTCCATCCTTAATCAACTAAATTTAAGATTCAATACCATCTCATCCTCATCTCAAAACTTTGCTAAAAGCTCCTGAACATAATTTCTAGGGTGTCCTATGTCTAAACGATAGATGTTTTATAAAGTTTGTAAAATAAGAAACTTTCTATTTTTTCAATCTCCATCCTTAATCAACTAAATCTAAGATTCAATTCCATCTCATCATCATCTCAAAACTTTGCTAAAAGCTCATTCACACCATCTCTAGGGTTTACTAAGTCTAAAAGATTAATGTTTTATAATGTTTCTAAAATAAGAAGCATTCTATTTTTTCCAATCTCCATACTTAATCACCTAAATATAAAATTCAACACCCTCTCATTCTCATCCCAAAACTTGGTTAAAAGCTCGTTGACAGCATCTCTAGGGTTTCACATGTCTAAATATGGATGTTTTATAAAGTTTTTAAAATGTGAAACTTTCTACTTTTTCAATCTCCGTCCTTCATCAACTAAATCTAAGATTAAATGCAATCTCATCCTCATCTCAAAACTTGGCTAAAAGCAACTTTACACCATCTCTAGGGTTTAGATTTAGTTGATGAAGGACGGACATAGAAAAAATAAACAGTTTCTTATTTTAGAAACTTTATAAAACTTCAATCTTTTAGACTTAGTAAACCCTAGAGATGATGTCAAAGTGCTTTTAGCCAAGTTTTGAGATAAGGATGAGATGGTATTGAATCTTACATTTAGTTGAAGATGGATGGAGTTTGAAAAAATAGAAAGTTTCTTATTTTAGAAAGTTTATAAAACATCAATCTTTTAGACATAGGAAACCGTATAGATTGTGTAAATGAGCTTTTAGCCAAGTTTTGGGATGAGGATGAGAGGGTATTGAATCTTAGATTTAGTTGATGAAGGATGGAGATTGAAAAATTAAAAAGTTTCCAATTTTAGAAACTTTGTAAAACATACATCTTTTAGACACATGAGACCCTAGAGATGGTGTAAATGTGCTTTTAGCCATATTTTGGGATGAGGATGAGATGGTATTAAATCTTAGATTTAGTTGATGAATGATGGAGATTAAAAAATCGAAAATTTCTCATATTAGAAACTTTGTAAAACATCATTCTTTTAGACATAAGAGACCTTAGAGACGGTGTCAAGGAGCTTTTTGCTATGTTTTGGGATGAAGATGAGATGATATTGAATCTTAGATTTAGTTGATGAAGGATGCAGATTGAAAAAATAGAAAGTTTCTTATTTTAGAAACTTTATAAAACATCCATCTTTCAGACATAGGAAATCCTATAGATGGTGTGAAGGTGCTTTTAGCTAAGTTTTGAGATGAGGATTAGATGGTATTGAATCTTAAATTTATTTGATCAATGATAGAGACTGAAAAAATAGAAAGTTTCTTATTTTAGAAATTTTATAAACAATCAATCTTTTAGACATAGGAAACCCCGTAGATGGTGTCATGAATTTTTAGCCAAGTTTTGAGATGAAGATGAGTTGTTATTGAATCATAGATTTAGTTGATCCAGGATGGAGATTGAAAGAAATAGAAAGTTTCTTATTTTAGAAACTTTAAAAAACATCAATCTTTTAGACATAAGAGATCTTAGAGATGGTGTTAAGGCGCTTTTAGCCATATTTTGGGATGATGATGAGATGTTATTGAATCATAGATTTAGTTGATCCAGGATGGAGATTGAAAGAAATAGAAAGTTTCTTATTTTTAGAAACTTTAAAAAACATCCATATTTTAGACATAGGAGATCCTAGAGATGGTGTCAAGGCGCTTTTAGCCATGTTTTGGGATGATGATGAGATGGTATTGAATCTTAGATTTAATTGATGAATGATAGAGATGAAAAAATAGAGAGTTTCTTATTTTAGAAACTTTATAAAACATCAATATTTTATCGTATCTGTAGACACCCCATTTTGACCGAATCCTAATAGAGTCGTTAGGATAGAAATCCTGTCAAACTAGTGTTTTAATGTTCCAAATTTGTTCCTAGAATAGGTTAGGGTCTCATTTAGGTCCCCGTGAAATTTCGTCGGAATCCGATAACGTTTGCCTAATAAAAGAGCCGAGGTAAGTGTCGTGGTGCAAGTTTATAAGGGTGGCGATTTAGCCAGACATAGGGGTGCGCTGGAACCTGGAAAACCAGTTCAAATTTGCTGTGGTGGGCTGTCCAGGGAAATATAGGGGGTATGCGGATTAGTGTGTAGCAAAATTAGTTAGGGGAGAATCTTTGGAAGCTTCCTAGGTGGTTAGGCTTCCTTTGATCCTAGCCCTTAAACAAAAAGCTGATTTGAAGGGCTAGGATCAAAAGGAAGGAGAAGATATTTTCTCAAATTTTTCCCCCTTTGTTTTTTACTTGAGCCCCCCCTGCTAGAATAAAATGTAGTTATAAATACATTAGGGTTGGTTGTCCATGGAAAGAAAGGGGGGTCGAATACCTTTTATTTTGCTTGGGTCTGTCTTACCCGAGGCACCCCCTTAAAGAATCAAGGTAGGTGCAAATGTACTACCAAAAGGGGGGTGTCATGGAAAGAAAGGGGGTTCGAATTTACCATTTTCTTTATAGAAAACCCATTGACCTGGAGATTGAGGAGGGGATTTTCGTCGAGAAAAAGAGAGGGAGGATTTGGGAGAGAAAACAGAGGCTCGTCATTTGGGCGAGAATCACAGAGAAAGAGGGAGAGGGAGTCGCCTCCACCTCCGGCCTCGTCTCCGGCAAGCCAGCCACCGGCCAGCCACCACCACCTTTTCCCACCTCCTCCAACCATCCTCATCTTCCACCTCCATCTTCATCTTCTTTGCCATTGAAACCCACCTCCCATCGCAGCCACCAACCCCCACAGCCATCTTCACCATCTCCGGTCCCCACTCCGGCCGTGCCACCTCCGACCACCGACCCAACCATCACCTCCATTTCCACCCTTTCAAACCCTTCTCTTCTCCTCCTTCTCAGCCACCGACCCAAACCCACTCCTTCCATCTCCACCACCACCGCTACCCTCCACCACTACCACAACCACCTCCAAAACCCATTTTCCTCCATCCCCATCATCTCCTCCCATCAGCCTTTTCTTTTTTAGCAAAAGGGTTTGCAGAGAGAGGGATAGCAGAGGGAGAGGGAGAGAACATAGAGAGAAGAGATGAGTTTCACCATCTGCTCCGGCATCACTACCGGAGCTCCGATCGGCCACTACCACCTCCTCTTCTTCTTCTTCTTCTTCGTTTCATCTGCACCACCACCACCATCACCGGAACCCGTCCCCACCGGCCAGCCACCACCACCTTTTCCCACCTCCTCCAACCATCTCCATTAAATCCGGCACCGGCACCTTCTTCCTAAACCCCTTTCCACCATCTTCTCCATACCCTCTCCATCACAGATTCTACCGAACCCATTTCATTTTTCCACCCTCACCGATCAACACCATCATCTTCATCTTCTCCTTCATTTTTCCCTTATCCTCTGCAAAAATCCAAAAAAACCCAAAACCCCATCACCTCCATTAAATCCGGCAATGAGCTTTGATTCTCCGACCACCGACCCTACCACCACCTTCTTCTTCTCTAACTACAATTTCCACCATTTCTAACCCAAAACCCACATCAGCACCACCTCCACTGGAGCTTCACCATCCCAGTTCTGCCATTTTCACAAACCACCTCCATCATCTTCTCCGGGCATCTCGCCGGAATCCAGTCAAAACCTCACAAATCCGACCTCACTCCAACAACAACCCTCTCCTCACTATCAAAACCTCATTCTCCCTCCATGGCCACATCTCCCTAGCAGCCACCACCGACTACCTCCTCTATTTTACCCCTTTCCCACTTCAAAACCCACTCTCCTCCATCTCATTTGCCCACCACCTTCGTCAGATCCATCTTCTCAGACCCTTGTTTGCCAAATCCATTCTCAAACCCATCCTATCCATTAAAACCTCATGACCCCTCTGTAAATCCTATTCTCCTTGAAGAGTCAGGAGCACCCTCTGCTTCTCTGGTGTTGCCGTCTAAATCCAACCATCGCTGATCTCTCCATCGCCTCTACTTCCCCAAGCAAATCCGGAGCTTTTCTTCTTTAATTGGGGCTTTGTCAAAGCTAAGCATAGAGATTGTGAGTGAAGAAGTAGAAGAACATAGGAATTTCTGTTTTTCTTCCTCGGCGATTTCGCCAGAGCTCCGGCAAACCCGAATCAAGGCCCTATCATCATCTCAATTTTCCATTGGATCTGGTTACGTCAATTTTTCCATCCAAAATCTGCAACTCCGGCTGTCCTGGTAATCCCATTGAATCAGTCTACACCGCCACCTTCTTTGAGTCTCCGATCGTGATCCGTCGAGAAAAAAAATATTGAAGAAGAAAAAGGGGAGTCGCTGCTCCGTTCGTCGACACAAACTCCGGCTACCCCAGCATGCTTTAATCCAACATTTATAATTGCTTGCGATTCAGGTAGCTCTCTTACTTTATTTTTATTTCATGGCTAGAATCTAGTTCAATTGATTGTGTGATGTGATGAGTAATTGAGGTTTTAAGGGTCTACAACAAATTTCAGATCTCAGAAAAGGCTTCATGGGCTTGGGGTTTAAAATCATGTTAGCCTTATGATGTATGTTTTCCCTTCATTTTCTATGGCGTTATATGTTAATTTTTTGGCAAAACTGGAGGGGATTCCGGGGCTAAATTCATGAAGCAAAGACCTCCTTTCTTTCTAATTCCCTTTGAAACTTAATTTGAAGACTGCCCCGTTGTGGTGATAGGGAATTTAGAGTTCCAAAATTCTTAGGTTCTAGACCAGAGCATGCTCTTTGAATGATATATGAGGTCATTTGTTTTGAAAAATCGGCCATTGTCATAGGGCCTTACTTTTGCACATGCGAGCAGGAGATTTTGATGCTAACACCAGTAACCTTCTCCATGTAGAAATCTTGTTTAGCATATGAAACTGATTCCTTCTTTTACATTTGTTGAATTGGTTTTTTTTTTACATTAAGCACATCAATTTCAATAGCTTGCCAATGGATAGTTTCAGTAGAAATGGATTTCGAGTACCTCTTCTTGAATGGGAGTCCAAAGACTTTGTATTTGTTTTACTCGGATCTATTCTCGTTTTGATTTCTTCGCGCGTCAAAGCATGGATCATTGGTTGAGCGCATCTAGTTGTTCTAATTCGAAGGCTTGAGTTCTCCTTCTCTCCCCTTCGGGACCTTCCTCTTGTGCTGGGCGATGAAGGCGCTAGCCCAAGCCCATCCTTAGGAGACCTGCTCAGTCCTTGTAGCACTCCCCTCTTTTATTTTAGTAGGCTAGCCCAGCCTTTTGGATATTTTTATACATTAGTTTTTTTTCCCCATTGCAAGGGCGATGATAGGGATACTTTGAGCCCTCCTTTGTATATAGGATACTTGCCCAGTCTCATCAGAACTTTTGTTTACGTCATTTGTGTCTCAGAGACAAGCCTTGTCTCATATAGAGAGTTTCCCCTTTAGGAGGCTTACCTAGCCTCATGTTAGAGTGGCCTCCTCTTTTAGAGCGAGTCTTTGACTTGGTAGTATTATTAGAGAATCTCCGACTCATTTGTACTCCCTCCCTAGTGTCATTAGTTAGGAGTTTTTCCATTAGAGACTAACTCAATCTTATTAGAGCTTTGCTTGTTTGAGATCTTAGATTCGTTTTCTCTGTTCTTGGGGCACTTCTTTACGTGTTGTGGTTCGTCTCTTTGAGATGCTTATTGCTTGTTCGGGGTTTCCCCTTTTGCTTTAGGGCTTTGCCCTAGTTTATGGTTATGCTTGTTTGTTCCCTGTAAGAGTAAAATCATTTTAAGATCCAAAAGCTTGGAAATCATTTAAAATCACAAAAAAAATCAGAAATTTAAAACAACAAAAACATTTGGAATTTCGTTAAAAGCATTAAAAATTAAAAAAAAAGAAGTTAAAGTTTTTATGAGCGTAGTTAGGAAGTTCCTTTCGAACTACGTTGGGCTTGATCCTCTTCTAAGAGGTACGTAGTGCAGCTTGAGATACTTATCTCAGGTCCAGCCAAACTTTGTAAATAAATCATTTAACCCTTTTAAAAATACCAAAAATCTTCCAAAGCATTGTTTTTTCGAAAAAATCTTCCTCTAGAGTTAGGACTTTGTCTTAGATAGAGAGTTTTAGAGTTGTTGTTTTGTTTTGATTTGTTGTCTGTTTGTTGTGTGCTTGTTTTAGAGTTAGGGGTTTGTCCTAGAGTTATAGGAGCGCCTCCGTCCGGTCAGTTGGCGATCCACATCGCCGACTGATGACTAGAATATGATACGTTAGTCAACCCTTTGTTTTCCTTAGGAAATACATCCTAGTTACACATAGGTTGTAGGAACCACCTGCATTAGCTTAGGGCTAATCTGCATTTAGTTAAGGCATATAGGGTGTCCTAAAATCTACAATTCACTGGAATTTAAATAATCGTTCAAGAAGTTTTAATAACTAGTCCGGTCTTTTAGATCGAGTCTAAGATAGAGGTCTAGGTGTCTTAGGCATCATAGCTTAGAATAGGCGCGAAGAACTACGTTGCCTTGATTCTCGTGGAGGCGGGGATGCGTAGGCTTCTTTGAATGAATATTAGACCATCCGAGGACTCGGGCTTAAGCATTAGAGTCTTAGGGTCTGTTGTTAGCGCTTGGGTTTTATGTTTGTATATCAATTTTTTACATAGGATCATGATAGTGTGTGTTCATTTCTTGGCTTTCTTACATGCTTATTCTTTTATCTGCCTGCATTGCTGCTTATTCTTTACTTCGTTCACATGTTTCTTCTTTTATCTGCCTGCATTTCTGTTTATTCTTTACTTCGTTTATTGTATCTTAATTTATTTCATGATTAACTGTTAGTTCTAGATTTTTTATCCTGTGCAGACTTTATACCTTTAGCTGTAGCATACATGTGTTTGCTCATAAGAACTTAGACACCTATCAGCATGTCACTCATAACCTAGTTATCATTAGGTGACATTTATTTCGGTTCTTTTGTGTGTGCTTATTTTCATCTCCGAGACATGCATGATTAGATAGACGTTTTCTCGGAGATGCGTGTTCCCATTTCATATGATTTTCGCTTGAAACTCTTCAAGGTTAATAATAAATGGCATAAGAGACCAAGTATTCGCACTCGGGCGAATTGGGGGCGCTCTTCGGACCTTCTTCATTCGTCATTAGGCACGGACCTTTTGTATCTCTGGTTATCCATTGCAAACAGAGCATTTGTTTTGGTTCCATGGCGCATCCATGGATGGCGACTCTGAGTTTATTTTAGGTATGTCTCGGTTTCGAGTCCTGGCTCCGGATCGAGACATATCTCATTCTTTTTATATCGCCACTCATGCTATGCTGTGAGGGTGGCATCCGTTTCGAGAGTTCCTTGGCAAAGCTCTCCATTCACGTGGATGATCCAGAGAGGGTGTTATGGACTCGTTCCCTCATCACCGTCCTCGGATCGGGGTCCACAGTATCAAACCCTAGTCGACGAGCTTTTAGCCAACTTTTGGGAAGAGAATGAGACTGTATTGAATCTTAGATTTAGTTGATGAAGGATGGAGATTGAAAAAACAGAGAGTTTCTGATTTTTGAAACTTTATAAAACATCAATCTTTTAGACATAGGAAACCCTATAGATTGTGTAAAGGAGCTTTTAGCCAATTTTGATATTATGATTAGATGGTATTGAATCCTAGATTTAGTTGATCCAGGATGCTGATTGAAAAAATAGAAAGTTTGTTATTTTAGAAACTTTTAAAAACAACCATCTTTTAGATATAAGAGACGCAAGACACAGTGTCTGGGGGCTTTTAGCAATGTTTTTGGATGATGATGAGATGGTATTGAATCTTAGATTTAGTTGATGAAGGATGGAGATTGAAAAAATAGAAAGTTTTTTATTTTAGAAACTTTATAAAACATCCATTTTTTAGACATAGGAAACCCTATGATGGTGTAAATAAGCTTTTTGCCATGTTTTCAGATGAGGATTAGATGACATTGAATCTTAGATTTAGTTGATCAATCATAGAGATTGAAAAAATTGAAAGTTTCTTATTTTAGAAACTTTATAAAATATCAATCTTTTTGACGTAGGAAATCCCATAGATGGTGTCAAAGTGCTTTTAGCCAATTTTTGAGATGAGGATGAGATGATATTGATTCTTAAATTTAGTTGATGAAGGATGGAGATTGAAAAAATAGAGAGTTTCTTATTTTAGAAACTTTATAAAATATCCATCTTTTAGACATAGGAAATCCTAGAGATGGTGTCAAGGAGCTTTTAGCCAAGTTTTGAGATAAGGATAAGATGGTAAGAAGATTTAGTTGATAAAGGATAGAGATTGAAAAAATAGATAGTTTCTTTTCCTGGAAACTATATAAAACATCAATCTTTTCGGCATAAGAGACCCTAGCGATGGTGTCAAAGAGCATTTAGCCATGTTTTGGGATGAGGATGAGATGAGGTTGAATCTTATATTTAATTGATAAATGATGGAGATTGAAAAAATAGAAATTTCTTAATTTTGAAACTTAATAAAACAACCATCTTTTAGACATTGGAAACTCTTAGGATGATGTTAACGAGCTTTTAACCAAGTTTTGGGATGAGAATGAGAGGGTATTGAATCTTAGATTTAGATGATGAATGATGGAGATTTAAAAAATAAAAAGTTTCTTATTTGAGAAACTTTATAAAACATAAATCTTTTATAGTTAGTAAACCGTAGAGATGGTATCAAGGAGCTTTTAGCCAAGTTTTGGGATGAGGATAAGATGGTATTGAATCTTAGATTTAGTTGATGAATGATAAAGATTGAAAGAATAGAAAGTTTCTTATTTTAGAAACTTTGTAAAACATCAACCTTTTAGACATAGAAAATCATAGAGAAGGTGTCTAGGAGCTTTTAGCCAAGTTTTGAGATGAGAATGAGATGGTATTGAATCTTAAATTTACTTTATAAATGATGGGCATTGAAAAAATAGAAAGTTTCTTATTTTAGAAACTTTTTGAAACATCAATCTTTTAGACATAAGAGACTCTAGAGACGGTGTCAATGAGCTTTTAGCGATGTTTTGGGATGAAGATGAGATGATATTGAATCTTAGATTTAGTTAATGAAGGATGGAGATTGAAAAAATTAAAAGTTTCCTATTTTAGAAACTTTATAAAACATTCATCTTTTAGACATAGGAAACCCTAGAGATGATGTCAACAAGCTTTTAGCTATGTTTTGAGATGTGAACGTGTTGGTATTAAATCTTAGATATAGTTGATGAAGGATGGAGATTGAAAAAATATAAAGTTTCTTATTTTAGAAGGTTTATAAAACCTCAATCTTTTAGACTTTGTAAACCCTAGAGATGGTGCAAAGTTGCTTTTAGCCAAGTTTTGAGATGAGGATGAGGTGGTTTTTAATCTTAGATTTTAGTTGATGAAGGATGGAGAGCTTTTAACCAAGTTTTGGGATGAGAATGAGAGGGTGTTGAATTTTATATTTAGGTGATTAAGTATGGAGATTGAAAAAATAGAAAGTTTCTTATTTTAGAAACATTATAAAACATTAATCTTTTAGACTTAGTAAACACTAGAGATTGTGTGAAGGAGCTTTTAGCGAAGTTTTGACATGAGGATGAGATGAATTGAATCTTAGATTTAGTTGATGAAGGATGGAGATTGAAAAAATATAAAGTTTCTTATTTTAGAAACTTTATAAAACATCTATCGTTTAGACATAGGACACCCTAAAAATTATATCCAGGAGCTTTTAGCTAAGTTTTGAGATGAGGATGAGATGGTATTGAATGTTAGATTTAGTTGATGAAGGATGAAGATTGAAAAAAATAGAAAGTTTCTTATTTTAGAAACTTTATAAAGCAACCTTCTTTTAGACATCGGAGACGCTAGATATGATGTCAGTGGGTTTTAACCTAGTTTTAGGATGATGATGCGATGGTTTTGAATCTTATATTTAGTTGATGATAAATGGAGATTGAAAAAATAGATTGTTTCTTATATTAGAAACTTTATAAATCATCAATCTTTTAGACATAGGAAACCTTAGAGATGGTGTCAAGGTGCTTTTAGCCAAATTTTAGGATGACGATGAGATGGTATTGAATCGTTGAATTTGTTGGTGAAGGATGGAGATTGGAAAATAGAAAATTTCTTATTAGAAACTTTCTAAAATATCAATCTTTTCGACATTGAAAACCCTAGAGAGTGTGTTAAGGAGCTTTTAGCAAAGTTTTGAGATTAGATTGAGATGGTATTGAATCTTAGATTTAGTTGATGAAGGATGAAGATTGAAAAATAGAAAATTTCTAATTTTAAAAAGTTTATAAAACAACCATCTTTTAGACATAGGAAACCGTAGATATGGTGTCAAGAAGCTTTTAGGCAAGTTTTGAGATGAGGATGAGATGATATAGAATTTTAGACTTAGTTGATAAATGATGGAGATTAAAAAAATAGAAAGTTTCTCATAATAGAAACTTTATAAAACATCAATCTTTTAGACATAGGAAACCCTAGAGAAGATGTCAACGAGCTTTTAGCCATGTTTTGGGAGGGGAATGAGAGGGTATTTAATCTGAAATTTAGTTGATAAAGGATGGAAATTGATAAAAATAGAAAGTTTCGTATTTTAGAAACTTTATAAAATATCTAACTTTTGAACTTAGGAGACCCTAGAGATGGTGTTAAGAAGTTTTTAGCAGTGTTTTGGGTTGAGGATGAGATCATATTGAAAAAATTGAAAATTTCTTATTTTAGAAACTAGTTTAGAGATAGTGTGAAGGTGCTTTTAGCGAAGTTTTGAGATGAGGATGAGATGGTATTGAATCTTTGATTTCGTTGATAAAGGATGGAGGTTGAAAAAATAGAAAGTTTCTTATTTTAAAAACTTTATAAAACATCTATCTTTTAGACATAAGAAACCCTACAAATGGTGTCAAGGTGCTTTGAGCCAAGTTTAGAGACAAGGATGAGATCATTTTGAATCGTAGATTTAGTTTATGAGGGATGGAGTTTGAAAAAACAGAATGTTTCTTATTCTAAAAACTTTATAAAATATATTTCTTTTAGACTTAGTTCACCTTACAGATGGTGTAAAGGAGCTCTTAGCCAAGTTTTGAGATAAGGATGAGATGGTATTGAATCTTATACTTATTTGGTGAAAGATGGATATTGAAAAAATAGAAAGTTTCTTATTTTACAAACTTTATAAGACATCCATCTTTTAGACATGGGAAACGCTAAAGATGGTGTCAAGGACCCTTTTGCCAAGTATTGAGATGAGGATGAAAATGCATTGAATCTTAGATTTAGTTGATAATGGGTGAAGATTGAAAAAATAGAAAGTTTCTTATTTTAGAAAATTTATAAAACATCCATCTTTTAGAGATATGAGACCCTAGCACGACGTTAATGAGCTTTTAGCCATGTT
Organism: Tasmannia lanceolata; assembly: GCF_043159265.1. Taxonomy (NCBI): domain Eukaryota; kingdom Viridiplantae; phylum Streptophyta; class Magnoliopsida; order Canellales; family Winteraceae; genus Tasmannia; species Tasmannia lanceolata. Next base: position 30,345 of record NW_027519124.1, read on the forward strand.
TTGGGATGAGGATGAGATGATATTGAATCTTAGATTTAGTTGATGAAGGATGGAGATTGAAAAAAAGAAAGTTTCTTATTTTAGAAACTTTATAAAATATCAATCTTTTAGATTTGATAAACTCTAGAGATGGTATAAAGGAGCTTTTAGCCAAGTTTTGAGATTAGGATGAGATAGTATTGAATCTTAGATATAGTTTATGAAGAATGGAGATTGAAAAAATAAAAAGTTTCTTATTTTATAAACTTTATAACTCATCCATCTTTTATACATAAGATACCCTTGATATGTTGTCAAGGAGCTTTTAGCCAAGTCTTGAGATGAGGATGAGATGGTATTGAATCTTAGATTTTGTTGATAAAGGATGGAGATTGAAAAAACAGCAAGTTTTTTATTTTAGAAAGTTTATAAAACATCCATAATTTAGACATAGGCAACCCAAGAGATGATCTCAACGTGGTTTTAGCCAAGTTTTGTGATGAGAATGAGAGGGTATTGAATATTAAATTTAGTTGATTAAGGATAGATATTGAAATTTTTTTTTTCTTATTTTAGAAACTTTATAAAACATTAATCTTTTAGACTTAGTAAACCTTAAACATTGTGTCAATGAGCTTTTAGTCAGGTTTTGGAATGAGGATGAGATGATATTGAATCTTAGATTTAGTTGATAAAGGATGGAGATTGAAAAAATAGAAAATCTCTTATTTTAGAAACTTTGTAAGACATCCATCTTTTAGACATAGGAAACCCTAGAGATGGTGTGAATGAGCTTTTAGCCAAGTTTTGAGATGAGGATCAGATGGTATTGAATCTTTGATTTAGTTGATACATAATGGAGATTGAAAAAATTGAAAGTTTCTTATTTTAGAAACTTTATAAAACATCTGTCTTTTAGACATAAGAAGTCCTAGAGATGGTGTCAAGGAGCTTTTCGCCAAGTTTTGAGATGACGATGAGATGGTATTGAATCTTAGATTTAGTTGAAGAAGGATGGAGATCGAAAAAATAGAAAGTTTCTTATTTTAAAAACTTTATAAAACATCCATCTTTTAGGCATAGGAGACCCTAAAGACGGTGTCAAGGAGCTCTTAGCCAAGTTTTGGGATGAGGATGAGATGATATTGAATGTTAGATTTAGTTGATAAAGGATGGAGATTGAAAAAAATGAAAATTTCTTATTTTAGAAACTATATAAAACATCATTCTTTTAGACGTGGGAAACCCTAGAGATGAAAGTCATAGAGCTTTTGGAATGAGAATGTGATGATATTTAATCTTAGATTTAGTTGATGAAGGGTGGATATTGAAAAATTAAAAGTTTCTTATTTTGGCTAAAAGCTCATTGACACCTTCATCAACTAAATCTAAGATTCAATACTATCTCATCATCATCCCAAAACTTGGCTAAAAGCTCATTGACAACATCTCGAGGGTCTCCTATGTCTAAAAGATGGATGTTTTATAAAGTTACTAAAATTAGAAACTTTCAGTTTTTTCAATCTCAATCCTTCATCAACTAAATCTAAGATTCAATACCATCTCATCATAATCTCAAAACTTGGCTAAAAGCTCATTGACACCATCTCTAGGGTTTCCTATGTCTAAAAGATTGATGTTTTATAAAGTTTTGAAAATCAGAAATTTTCTATTTTTTCAATCTCCATCCTTTATCAACAAAATCTAAGATTCAATACCATCTAATCCTCATCTCAAAACTTGGCTAAAAGCTCCTTGACACCATCTAGAGGGTTTCTTATATCGAAAAGATGGATGTTTTATAAAGTTTCTAAGATTACAAACTTTCTGTTTTTCAATCTCCATGTTTCATCAACTAAATCTAAGATTCAATACTATCTCATCATCATATTAAAACTTGGCTAAAACCTCCTTGACACCCTTTCCTAGGGTTTCATTCGTCTAAAGGATAGATGTTTTATAAAGTTTTTAAAATAAGAAACTTTTTATTTTTTCACAATCCTTCATCAACTAATTTTAAGATTCAATACCATCACAGAGTCATCCCAAAACTTGGCTCAAAGCTCCCTGACACCATCTCCAGGGTTTCCTAAGTCTAAAAGGTGGATGTTTTATGAAGTTTCTAAAATAAGAAACTTTCTATTTTTTCAATCTCCATCCTTTATCAACTAAATCTAAGATTCAATATCCTCTCTTTCTAATCTCAAAACTTTGCTAAAAGCTCGTTGACATCATCTGTAGGGTCTTCAATAGTCTAAAAGATTGATGTCTTATAAAGTTTCTAAATTAAGAAACTTTCTATTTTTTCAATCTCCATCCTGCGCTAACCAAATCTATGATTCAATATCATCTAATCCCCATATCAAAACTTGGCTAAAAGCTCCTTGACAGCATTTCTAGGGTTTTCTATACCTAAAAGATTGAAAAGTTAGAAAGTTTCTAGGAAACCCTATAGATGGTGTTAAGGAGCATTTAGCTAAGTTTTGAGATAAGGATTAGATGGAATTGAATCTTAGATTTAGTTGACCAAGGATGGGGATTGAAAAAATCGAAAGTTTCTTATTTTAAAAACTTTTTTAAAACCTCAATCTTTTAGACATAGCAAAACCCTAAAGATAGGGTGAAGGAGCTTTTAGCTAAGTTTTGAGATGAGGATGATATGATATTGAACCTTAGATTTTAGTTGATGAAGGATGGAGATTGAAAATATAGAAACTTTCTTATTTTAAAAACTTTATAAAACTTCCATCTTTTAGACATAGTAGATAGGAGACCCTACAGATGGTGTCATGGAGCTTTTAGCCAAGTTTTCGGATGAGGATTAGATGATACTGAATCTTAGATTTTATTGCTCAATGAGGGAGATTGAAAAAATAGAAAGTTTCTTATTATAGAAACTTTAAAAAGCATACATCTTTTAAACATAGATAACCCTAGAGATCGTGGTAAGGAGCTGTAGACACCCCATTTTGACCTGACCCAATTTTCGAAATCGAATAAATTCCCGAAAGCTGAGTGCAGAAATTTTTTGAAGAATCGAGCCCTGAATGCGAAGAAACCCCAAAATTTTATTGACCCACGGTGTTCACTAATTGATGCAAATTTTCGCAGGATGGTCAATCTCTCCGAGAGCGTCCCTACAAATTTCAGAAGAATTGGACGAGCAATGGGCATAGGCCATAGGATCAAAAGGAGAATGGATGGCTGAGATTAGGAGGAGGGTTTTAACCCTGGCTATAAAAAAAAAAAAATCTCGTGGATACAGGGAGGGTGATTTTTTTTGGGAAAAAGAGGAAGGGCAGCAAAAAGAAAAGATCCAGAGAGAAGGAGCCGAGGCACCACCACCCTTCACCACCCTTCACCACCATCTACCCCCTCTCTTCACCTCCACCAACAGCAGCCACCAAGGGAGACACCGCCATCTCCATTGATTCCGGCAAGCTTGCCGGAATCCGGCCTCGAACCCGAAACCCAAAACCCATCTCCATCTTGCCACCACCACCACCGGCCTCCCTCAAAACCCCCTTTCGATCAAAAGGGATAAAAATACATAAAAATCAAATAACAAAAATCCAAAAAAAACATCAAAAACACTCAAAGGCGTATTTCGAAAAGCAATTCGAACTACGTTGGCTTGATCCCTTTTCACAGGGTACGTAGGCAGCTTGGGATTTTCGTCCCAAGTTCAGTCAAACTTTTCAATAAAATCATTTAAACCCTTCAAAAACAAAAATCATTTCAGCATCCAAAAATGTCTTTCAAGCTTTTCTCAAAAATGCAAAAATCAAAATGGGCAAGGATGGTGATTGCCAGGTCACTCGGAGCCTTCTTTTCATTTCATTTCCGATTTTGATCATGGTTTGCCGGTTTTATCGATTTTTCGACGTTTTATCGGGTTTTGGGACGGGCGACAACGTAGCGTGGCCCCTTCACAGGGATTGTCCTCGCTGAGCCCAACGATAGGCTATGACGATCGTGAGACTTATCCGATCTTCAGCGGATCAGGATCGCTGAGCTTGATTCATTAGAATCGCTCCCTGAGCCTATCGTATGTTCCCTTTTCTTTTCCCTGGTATTCTTGGTCCTCATGTACCGTTGATTTTCTGATTCATTTCTTTCCCTGTATCTTTTAGCTCATTGTGTGTTTATCTTTGACTTCTTATGTGCTACTGTTAGCTTGCTTACTTTTCTAGCATGAGATTGATTATTATTTTCTTAGCATTATCTCTTACATAGGTTCGCATGCTAGTGTGTTTATTCTATTGCTTTGGTAGTTTATTACTGTGCTTATCTGTCATCTCACCTGCTTAGTTGTAGCATTTATTCATCTTATCTGCTATTACTTGCTTAGATGTAGCTGTGCATGCGGATGTTATTGCTTTCCTAGATGTGATGGGTTAGGAGTAGATGCGGTGAGTTAGGATTTGGATGTTATTTTCTTTTGCCCATCCCCGGGTTATGCATGCTTAGATAGACGTTTCCTCGGAGATACTCGTTCCCATTTCACATGATTTTAGCCCAAAACTCTTCAAAATTATTTAAAAATAGCATAAGAGACCATGTGCTTGCACTTGGGCGAATTGGGGGCGCTTAACACCTTCCCCATTCGTCATCAGGCAAGGACTTTTGTATCTCTGGTTATCCGTTGCAACAGAGTATTTCATGGGATCCAGGGCCTACTTCCCTGGATGGCGACTCTTCTTTGTTATAGGTACATCTTGGTTCCGGGCCAGTCCTTGAATCGAGAGGTATCTCATTTGTATCGCCACCCATGCTGTGAGTGGCATCATTTCGAGAGTTCCTTGGTAGAGCTCTCCTTCACATTGTGGAGATCTTAGAGGACAGACGTGGGATCTCGTGTCCCTCGTCGCCCAACCGTCCTCGGGATCGGGGTCCACAGGCTGGCGACTCTGCTGGGGAATTCTTGGAACATTGCCTAACTCTGTAAAAATGCAATTTTTTACTAATTTTGAAGAAATTTGGACTAAAATCATTTTAAATTGGAACATTTTCCGTTAGAATGCCAGGGGCACCAAATAGATACAAAATAAAACAAGGGCTCACACACTCACTTTCATCCATTGCACATATTATCTATTTTGTGGTTACTTTTCTGCTGTGGATATGCTATCAGGTTACTCTCGGAGAGATACTATAAGTAGGAGCCGTGAGGGCTATACCCGCCTTCTAGTGCCACCGCACCAGTAGTATCTCAACACCTGGACACCTTGTGTGTAAAACGGACATAGTTCGTATGCTGGGCGATAGTCACATCATACAAGTAACTATGCACCCGGCCAGGTGGACCTCGCGACATTACTCTCTCTATATATTGCATGGTCCTTTTGTTTGCATTTAGGGACGAACATATGTGTTGCTTACACATGTGGAGCCTAGAGTTAGGGACCTTATCCTATTTTTTTAGACTAGGGTAGCTCACTTTATGTGGCTACAGATGCGGTCCTAGTACACTCACATGTCTGTCTTGAGTCAAGTGTCTTGACTCTGCAAGATTATATTTAGGGCTGGTGCCCCTGGTTAGGATGTATATATATGTATATATATTTATTACTAGATTAGGGCTTGCTTCATGGTTAGGTTTTCTTTCCTAATCTAATCATTTTTCCCATCCACCCGTCTTTTGGATTATGATCAGATCATTGGTTTCACATCATTATCTTTATAGCCATGATCTATCTTCCCTGAGCTTGATCCTTTGATCGATCTTGATCAGATCGCTCCGCATGCCAATTATGAGTCTACTTTGCCATTATCACTACCAGAGTGTGTATTCTTGCTGAGATGCCCTGTTTCATCCTTGTCGGCGTACTCTCTATACTTGGTTATTTAGCCCCTTCGTATAGCCGTTGTGCTGTCAGATTTTCTCTAAAAAACTTGAGTGTAATCATTAGCCTCATAGGCTTGTTGACAAACCATGTGTCTATCTTGCCCCATACTGATGCTATGCTGCCGGATTTTAGCCAGGAGAAAGATGTGCTTGTGTTGCCTTTTGTTTCAACTTGCACAGTACATTGTCATGTGATTACTTCTCATTGAGCCTAGTGTTTATGGTGTCCATGACATGAGTCTCACCCAATTGCTCATCATACCTCCTAAAAACGAGCCTTCATCTTTGGACTCGCTCACTCTCGTCAGTCCAACCACACTCAGATGGCTGAGTCTCTTGAGAGTCTTGTTATGGTGAAATGAGGGAAATGATGATGAAATTCAGGACCTGATAGACGGGGATCCCCTCATTCTTCTCGAACTCAAATGCTTCCGAGAACCTTGCACCTAACCATGTTGCACCTCTTCCACCCACCATGGGAACCATTCAACTCATTCAAGCCTTCACAGATCTTACCACCTTTACCTATACCACCCTGGGGCTGGGAAGTAGATTGACTGCAAAGGGAAAATAAAATAAAAAAATGTCAGAGCTTGAGCCCCTTGAAAACATCATGCCAGAGAAAGCCTCGCATTATCAGGTGTTGAAAATCAGTTTGAGCCGGGTCTACAGAAACTAAAGAGGCCGCCCCTTCCGAGATTCCTATTCCAGGGTCGAACTCCATAGTCATCACCATTGTGGAGGAAGGCACCATGTCCATGAACTTCCAGCGCTAGTCTATTGCCTCAAAAAAAAAAAAAAAACTAAGTCTCACATCTCTTTGTCGGCTGCATACTCTCTTGTCAAAGTGGGTATGTCTAAATAATTGTGTCAATGTCAAGTCTGAGTATGTTGTGTCCGTTGATCTTTCTTATTGTGAGTCAGTGTCCAGTCCTCTGTTGAGTTTGGTGTAGAGCCCATCGTGGTGTGTCAAATATCACTGATGTACTTGAATCTTCTATGAATTGAACATATGATTCCAGTGTTGTCAATATTCTTGTGTATTCGCTCTTGGATCTAATGTTAATAAACAAACTAAGACACCCTCCTCGGATGAGGATGCCGACAAAATTCCCCTCGAGATCTGAAAGATGGTCAAACGAGAGGAAGAGCGTTGAGCAAAGCCACTTGAAGTTGAAATCGAATCTGTAGATAGTGATATTGAAATCCAAGACTCGGGAAATACGGATTGGCAAAACTTTATCTCCCGAAGAGCGCGAAGAATCGATAAGCCTACTAAGAGGGTTCAAAGTAGTTCTGCTTGGCCATATGAGGATAAACCGGGAGCATGCCCTAGTGCTATTGAATGAAAGAGTCCCTTGGCTTTAGACATCAGGTCGGAGAAGTGAAAATTTCAAAGGAAGAACATTAGACATCAAGTGAAGATAATGAAAAGATTGAGAGAAAACTCTCGGGAACAAAGTCATAATCATAGAACATGAGCCTCAAAAGAACACTTGGGCTATACATTGCGATGTAATTTCAAGTTAAAGCATTCAAGGTGTAGGGGCATTCCTCACATCCAAGCAAAAAAAAAAATCAGAAGAAAACGAACATCCAAAAGAAAGAAAGATGGAATCCAGAACAAAAAGGAGAAGGGAACGTGCCCCTATGTCAACTCCTTAGAAATATCAGGATCCCAAGAAGTGGAGTCGATTTTAAAGCATCTTCAGCATATAGAGAAGACCCTGAGTCTTAGAATACTGAGCATCAGTGCAAGATCACAAAGACAAAGTGGGAATTCAATCAGTCAAGTTTGGGCAGTACAGATGAAGTCTTGCCAGGAAATGCCGCCAGACTCCTAAAAAAAAAAGGAGAAAAAGATTCAAAGCCGTTGAACCTCAATCACTTCAGAAGCCTGTACACCAGAAGGCCATCATTGGCTGTTCGAACCTTCAAAATCAAAAATCCCAAATTCGAAAAACCCTTTTGCAAACTCCTTTGGGCCTTAACAAATTAAATATTCTTTCAACCACCCAACAAACCAGGGGCATTTGTCTCTGAACTACGCAGACCTGATCCCCAGTTCTTCGGGGGTACGTAGGCAGCCTGGTCTTCCAGGTTCGGTCAACCTTTGAGCTAAAAGCTAAATCATTCTTTTCCAAACCCCAAGCGAACTACGCGGACCTGATCCTCCATTTTTGGGGTGTGTAAGCAATCTGGTTAGACCAAATTCGATCGAAAGCGTTTGAGCCAAAGAAATATCCAACCCTCCGCGCCCACCTAGAAAGTCCTTCTGGTGAACAAGGAAAGGTTCGAGGCAAAAGCAGAAAGAAAAGAAAAAAAAAACGATGGAGTCTGAAGACCCGCTAGGTTGAAAACACAAAAGGGCGGCCTAGGCAAAATTTAGGGTCATTCACCCGTTAAGTTGACAACCAAAAAGTCGGCTTAGGCAAAAGTCAGGGTACTCAAGCCCGCTGGACCGAAAACCCGAAAGGGCGATCCAGGCAAAAGATAGGGCAAGCGGTCCGCCGGATTGAAAACCTAGAAAGGCAATCTGGTCAAGGGCAATGACTTCCTGCAAGGAGCGAATCAATGAGGTGAAGAAAGAACCTTCAACCGGAGCAAAATCTCAGAGTCCAAGGAGTGCCAGCAAGCTTACTTTGACGCTTCTCTAAACTAGGGGCATTGAAACCGAGCAATCCGAAAGGAGATAATAATCATGACAGAAATACCGAAAGAGGAGATTAATGCCTCTTGACACGGTATTCGAAATACTCTAAGAGTGGCTAGGCCATACCCTTAATAAATAACACATTAGATCCAAAAGTCAGCCTTCAGTGAGTTGAGTCCTTGGAGTTATAGTCGTCTTTGGATGAGTCCATTCAAATCCATTCCTACTTTTCCATTCATTTTCTATTCCCTTTGAAGTCAAAGTCACTGGCGTTGAAAGAACTGCAGCACGCCCTCCAAATGATGAAAAAATTTCAGAGTAAATCCTGGTTTAGGTATCAGAAGGGGCAAGAGTCATCTTATTCAAACCTACCAGAGACCTTAAGCCTCCAGAAGTGAGCAAAGCAAGAAAGAGATTCTTAGACTCAGCCATTATGGTGATTGTCCTACTCTCTCCTTACTAAAAAAAAAAAAAAACCATGCCACTTAAAGCCTTCACAGAAAGAAGCATCTTTTCTTCAACCTCCCTTGTTTTACCTCCCTAAGACTCTTGTCATGGAAGCACAAGTACACTAGGGGCATCTTTTATGACTTGCGTCATAAAAGATGTCAAGCACAAAGGCAATCAGTGCCAATGTCTCCAGCAAGTTGAGATGAGAGAAGCTCGAGCACATCTCGAGTCAAACCTCCAAATTCCCCAGCTAGGCCTACTCCATAGTCAGCTCATCAGCAAAGCTAGTCCTCAATGGAGTCTAACATCTATCTCAAAGTGTTTAATTCCCAGCAAAAATCTAATTCTTTCAAAAATGGGTCAGTACCCAAAATCCCAGCAAATCGTGTGAGCCCGATCCTCAGCAAGGAACTTGCACTCCCATTTTCTTGGCAAGAGACAAAGTAATCTCCAAAGAAATCAATCCAAATCAATCAATTCAAATCAATCAATCAATCAAAAGCGTGAGAGTATCAATCTTTTCATAAGAATTTTACTCCTCGATCAAATTTCCATTGCTTGTTACTGCGTGAGGGTTCCGCATAACAACGCTTTTCCTTTTGATTAGTGCGTGAGGGTTCCGTCTAATTAAAATTCCATCTTTTGTTACTGTGTGAGGGTTCCACATAACAAATTTTCATTGCTTGTTACTGCGTGAGGGTTGGTTCCGCATAACAATGCTTTCCCTTTTGTTACTGTGTGAGGGTTCCACATTACAAATTTCCGCCGCTTGTTACTGCGTGAGGGTCCGCATAACAACGCTTTCCCCTTTGATTAGTGCGTGAGGGTTCCACCTAATTAAAATTCCACCTTTTGTTACTGTGTGAGGGTTCCACATAACAAATTTCCGTCGCTTGTTACTGCGTGAGGGTCCGCATAACAACGCTTTCCCCTTTGATTAGTGCGTGAGGGTTCCGCCTAATTAAAATTCCACCTTTTGTTACTGTGAGAGGGTTCCACATAACAAATTTGCATTGCTTGTTACTGCGTGAGGGTTCCGCATAACAACGTTTTTCCTTTTGATTAGTGCGTGAGGGTTCCGCCTAATTAAAATTTCACCTTTTATTACTGTGTGAGGGTTCCACATAACAAATTTCCGCTACTGCGTGAGGGTCCCGCCTAATTAAAATTCCACCTTTTGTTACTGTGTGAGGGTTTCACATAACAAATTTCCGTCGCTTGTTACTGCGTGAGGGTCCGCATAACAACGCTTTCCCCTTTGATTAGTGCGTGAGGGTTCCGCCTAATTAAAATTCCACCTTTTGTTACTGTGTGAGGGTTCCACATAACAAATTTTCATTGCTTGTTACTGCGTGAGGGTTCCGCATAACAACGTTTTTCCTTTTGATTAGTGCGTGAGGGTTCCGCCTAATTAAAATTTCACCTTTTGTTACTGTGTGAGGGTTCCACATAACAAATTTCCATTGCTTGTTACTGCGTGAGGGTTCCGCATAGCAACGCTTTCCCTTTTGATTAGTGCGTGAGGGTTCCGCCTAATTAAAATTCCATCTTTTGTTACTGTGTGAGGGTTCCACATAACAAATTTCCATTCGCTTGTTACTGCGTGAGGGTTCCGCATAACAACGCTTTCCCTTTTGATTGGTGCGTGAGGGTTCCGCCTAATTAAATTCCACCTTCTGTTACTATGAGAGCATCTAAGCCCGTTCTTACACAGCATTCAAGCCCGTTTCTACACGGCATCTAAGCCCGTCTCCTACGGCATCTAAGCCCGTCTCCCACGGCATCTAAGCCCGTCTCCCACGGCATCTAAGCCCGTTCTCATACGACATCTAAGCCCGTTCTCGCACGACATCCGCCATCCTGAGGCATTCTTTCCAAAGTCTCCTGAGACTTTCCTTCCAAAGCCCCTTGCGGCATTCCTTCTAAAGACCCCTGAGGCATCCACTCTGAGTAAGACCCTTGTGGCATCTCACCCTTCAAGGATTCAATCTTTACAAAGTCATTTTCTTTACGTTTTCCTTCGTTAACCAAGTTTTCAGGGCAGGTCAAAATGCGTCGTCCTTTTGGCTTTGACATTCGTGTGACGAGCACCCTCTGCCGAAGAGGGGCATCTGTAGACACCCCATTTTGACCTGACCCAATTTTCGAAATCGAATAAATTCCCGAAAGCTGAGTGCAGAAATTTTTTGAAGAATCGAGCCCTGAATGCGAAGAAACCCCAAAATTTTATTGACCCACGGTGTTCACTAATTGATGCAAATTTTCCCAGGATGGTCAACCTCTCCGAGAGCGTCCCTACAAATTTCAGAAGAATTGGACGAGCAATGGGGATAGGCCATAGGATCAAACGGAGAATGGATGGCTGAGATTAGGAGGAGGGTTTTAACCCTGGCTATAAAATATAAAAAAATCTCGTGGATACAGGGAGGGTGATTTTTTTTGGGAAAAAGGGGAAGGGCAGCAAAAAGAAAAGATCCAGAGAGAAGGAGCCGAGGCACCACCACTCTTCACCACCCTTCACCACCATCTACCCCCTCTCTTCACCTCCACCAACAGCAGCCACCAAGGGAGAGACCGCCATCTCCATTGATTCCGGCAAGCTTGCCGGAATCCGGCCTCGAACCCGAAACCCAAAACCCATCTCCATCTTGCCACCACCACCACCGGCCTCCCTCAAAACCCCCTTTCGATCAAAAGGGATAAAAATACATAAAAATCAAATAACAAAAATCCAAAAAAAACATAAAAAACACTCAAAGGCGTATTTCGAAAAGCAATTCGAACTACGTTGGCTTGATCCCTTTTCACAGGGTACGTAGGCAGCTTGGGATTTTCGTCCCAAGTTCAGTCAAACTTTTCAATAAAATCATTTAAACCCTTCAAAAACAAAAATCATTTCAGCATCCAAAAATGTCTTTCAAGCTTTTCTCAAAAATGCAAAAATCAAAATGGGCAAGGATGGTGATTGCCAGGTCACTCGGAGCCTTCTTTTCATTTCATTTTCGATTTTGATCATGGTTTGCCGGTTTTATCAGTTTTTCGACGTTTTATCGGGTTTTGGGACGGGCGACAACGTAGCGTGGCCCCTTCACAGGGATTGTCCTCGCTGAGCCCAACGATAGGCTATGACGATCGTGAGACTTATCCGATCTTCAGCGGATCAGGATCGCTGAGCTTGATTCATTAGAATCGCTCCCTGAGCCTATCGTATGTTCCCTTTTCTTTTCCCTGGTATTCTTGGTCCTCATGTACCGTTGATTTTCTGATTCATTTCGTTCCCTGTATCTTTTAGCTCATTGTGTGTTTATCTTTGACTTCTTATGTGCTACTGTTAGCTTGCTTACTTTTCTAGCATGAGATTGATTATTATTTTCTTAGCATTATCTCTTACATAGGTTCGCATGCTAGTGTGTTTATTCTATTGCTTTGGTAGTTTATTACTGTGCTTATCTCTCATCTCACCTGCTTAGTTGTAGCATTTATTCATCTTATCTGCTATTACTTGCTTAGATGTAGCTGTGCATGCGGATGTTATTGCTTTCCTAGATGTGATGGGTTAGGAGTAGATGCGGTGAGTTAGGATTTGGATGTTATTTTCTTTTGCCCATCCCCGGGTCATGCATGCTTAGATAGACGTTTCCTCGGGGATACTCGTTCCCATTTCACATGATTTTAGCCCAAAACTCTTCAAAATTATTTAAAAATAGCATAAGAGACCATGTGCTTGCACTTGGGCGAATTGGGGGCGCTTAACACCTTCCCCATTCGTCATCAGGCACGGACGTTTGTATCTCTGGTTATCCGTTGCAACAGAGTATTTCATGGGATCCAGGGCCTACTTCCCTGGATGGCGACTCTTCTTTGTTATAGGTACATCTTGGTTCCGGGCCAGTCCTTGAATCGAGAGGTTTCTCATTTGTATCGCCACCCATGCTGTGAGTGGCATCATTTCGAGAGTTCCTTGGTAGAGCTCTCCTTCACATTGTGGAGATCTTGGAGGATCGGCGCGGGATCTCGTGTCCCTCGCAAACCGTCCTCGGGATCGGGGTCCACAGGAGCTTTTAGCGAAATTTTGAGATGAGGATGAGATGGTATTGAATTTTAGATTTAGTTGATAAAGAATGGAGATTGAAAAAATAGAAAGTTTCTTAATATAGAAACTTTATAAAACATTAATATTTTACACTTAGTAAACCCTAGAGAAGGTGTCATTGAGCTTTTAGCCAAGCTTTGAGATGAGGATTAAATGGTATTGAATCTTAGATTTAGTTGATGAAGGATGGAGATTGATAAAATAGAAAGCTTTTTATTTTAGAAACTTTATTAAACATCATTCATTTAGACATAGAAACTCTAGAGATGGTTTTAAGGAGATTTTAGCCAAGTTTTGAGATGAAAAACAGAGGGTATTGAATCTTTGATTTAGTTGATGAAGGATGGAGATTGAAAAAGTAGAAAGTTTCTAATTTTAGAAACTTTATAAAACATCAATCTTTCAGACATAGGAAACATTAAAGATGGTGTCAAGGAGCTTTTAGCCAAGTTTTGAGATGAGAATGAGATGATATTGAATCATATATTTAGTTGATGAAGGACAATCTTTTATGGTATTGAAACCCTAAAGATGATGTCAGCGAGCTTTTAGCCAAGTTTTGGGATGAGAATGAGAAAGTGTTGAATCTTAGATTTAGTTGATGAGGGATGGAGATTGAAAAAATAGGAAGTTTCATATTTTAGAAACTTTATAAAACTTTCATCTTTTAGACATAATAAACCCTGGAGATGGTGCCAAGGAAGTTTTACCGAAGTTTTGAGATGAGAATTCTAGGTATTGAATCTTGGATTTAGTTGATGAAGGATGGAGATTGAAAAAGTAGAAAGTTTCTTATTTTAGAAACTTTATAAAACATAAATCTTTTACACTTAATTAACCCTAGAGATTGTGTCAAGGAGCTTTTAGCCATGTTTTACGATGAAGATGAGATGGTATTGAATTATAGATTTAGTTGATGAAGGACCATCTTTTATGGTATTGAAACCCTCAAGATGATGTCAACGAGCTTTTAGCCAAGTTTTGGAATGAGAATGAGAGGGTATTGAATCTTAGATTTAGTCTATGAAAGATGAAGATTGAAAAAATAGAAAGTTTCTTATTTTAGAAACTTTATAAAAGATCCATCTTTTAGACATAGGAAACCCTAGAAATGGTGTCAAGGAACTTTTAGCAAAGTTTTGAGATGAGAATGAGATGGTATTGAATCTTAGATTTAGTTGCTGAAGGATGGAGATTGAAAAAATAAAAAGTTTCTTATTTTAGAAACTTTATAAAACATCAATCTTTTATACTTAGTAAACCTTATAGATGGTGTCAAAGAGCTTTTAGCGAAGTTTTGAGATAAAGATTAGAAGGTATTGAATCTTAGATTTAGTTATTGAATGATGGAGATTGAAGAAATGGAAAGTTTCTTATTTTAGAAACTTTGTAAAACATTAATCTTTTAGACGTAGGAAACCCTCGAGATTGTGTTAATGAGCTTTTTGCTAAGTTTTGAGATTTGTATGACATTGTATTTAATCTTAGATTTAGTTAATAAAGTTTGAAGATTGAAAAAACAGATGATGTCAACCAGCTTTTAGCCAAGTTTTGGGATGAGAACCAGAGGTTATTGAATTTTAGATTTAGTTGATTAAGGATGGAGATTGAAAAAATTGAAACTTTCTTATTTTAGAAACTTTCTAAAACATCCATCTTTTAGACATATGAAACCCTAGAAACGGTGTCAAGGAGCTTTTAGCCAAGTTTTGAGATTAGAATGAGAGGGTATTGGATCATAGATTTAGTTGCTGAAGGATAGAGATTGAAAAAATAAAAAGTTTCTTATTTTAGAAACTTTATAAAACAGTAATCCTTTTCTTTTGGTAAACCTTAAAGATGATTTCAAAGAGCTTTTAGCTAAGTTTTGAGATGAGGATTAGATGGGATTGAATTTTAGATTTTGTTGATAAAGGATGGAGATTGAAAAATAGAAAGTTTTTTATTTTTAAAACTTTATAAAACATCCATCTTTTAGAAATAGGAAAACCTCGAGATGGTGTTAAGGGGCTTTTAGCCAAGTTTTGAGATGAGAATGAGAGGGCATTGAATCATAGATTTAGTTAATGAAGGATTGAGATTGAAGAATTAGAAAGTTTCTTATTTTAGAAACTTTATAAAACATCAATCTTTTACACTTAGTATACACTAGAGATGGTGTTAAGGAGCATTTAGACAAGTTTTGAGATGTGGATTAGATGATATTGAATTTTAGATTTTGTTGACGAAGCATGTAAATTGAAAAGATAGAAAATTTCTTATTTTAGAAACTTTATAAAAGACCATCTTTTGGACATAGGAAACCCTAGAGATGGTGTTAAGGAGCTTTTAGCCAAGTTTTGAGATGAGGATGAGATGGTATTGAATCTTAGATTTAGTTGATAAATGATAGAGATTGAAAAACTAGAAAGTTTCTTATTTTAAAACATCCATCTTTTAGACATAGGTGACCCTAGAGATGGTGCCCTCGCTTTTAGCCAAGTTTTGAGATGAGAATGAGATAGTATTGAATTAGAAATTTAGTTGATGAAGAACCATCTTTTACGGTATTGAAACCCTATAGATGATGTCAATGAGCTTTTAGCTAAGTTTTGGGATGAGTATGAGACAATATTGAATCCTAGATTTAGTGGATGAATGAATGGAGATTGAAAAAATAGAAAGTTTCATATTTTAGAAACTTTAAAAAACATCCATCTTTTAGACATAAGAAACCCTAGAGATGGTGTCGAGGAGCTTTTAGTCAAGTTTTCAGATGAGAATGAGAGGGTATTGAAACTTAGATTTAGTTGCCGAAGGATGGAGATTGAAAAAACAAAAGTTTCTTATTTTACAAACTTTATAAATCATCAATATTTTACACATTAAATTTTAGAGACTGTGTCAAAGAGCTTTTAGCCAAGTTTTGAAGTTTGAATTAGATGGTATTGATCTTAGATTTAGTTGATGAAGGCGGGGGATTGAAGAAACAGAAAGTTTCTTATTTAAGAAACTTTATAAAACATCCATCCTTTAGACATAGGAAACCCTCGAGATTGTGTTAAGGAGCTTTGAGCCAAATTTTGAGATGAGGATGAGATGGTATTAAATCTTAGATTTAGTTGATAAAGGAAGCAGTTTGAAAAAATAAAAACTTTCTTATTTTTAAAAGTTTATAAAACATCAATCTTTTAGACATGAGACCCTAGAGATGGTGTGAAGGAGCTTTTAGCCAAGTTTTGAGATTAGGATGAGATGGTATTGAATCTTAGATTTAGTTGATGAAAGACCATCTTTTATGGAATTGAAACCCTAGGGATAATGTCAACCAACTTTTTGCCAAGTTTTGGGATGAGAATGAGAGGGTATTGAATGAGAGGGTATTGAATCTTAGATTTAGTTGAAGAAGCTAGCCAAAAATGGAAACATGGAGAGACCGATGGTCCCTAGAGTGCAAGCAAGTGTAGAGACCAGACCAGAGGAGCATAGTACGTTTTCTGCTGTCCCTAGCCCACCTAGCTGTAGCCCACCAATCAATAAAAAACTAGCAGCAACAGGAAAATTTGAAATTCTGTCCAGAATTGAAAATGGTGCTTCTGCTCTGTTTTCTGACGAGAAAGGCAGTTTCTTGGAAGTTGGACCTGCTGCTGTAGGTCAGAATAACCAAGGAAAGGTCAGTGAGCCATGTGATACTGTCAAACCTGTAAGTGGGAGGGAAAATTCGAAATTACCACTGGGTAAAGACCTGTCTCTAGAACCCTTGCCTTCCATTTGGCCTCTTGGAGACCTGAATATTGTAAAGCCTAATGTTAATGGTCCATGGAGGTCTCTCTTTGAGCAGAAAAAGGAGAAAGAACCATCTAAGCTGCACTTTGATAATTCTGTGATGGAGGAAGGAGGTAATAAGAAAATCTCCTTTCAGCTTGATGAAATCGAGGAGATAGGGAGCAAGTGGAACCACTCCTTAGTGGGATACTTCATAGGGAGAAGACCATACTTCTTAAATCTCAGGGAGAACTTGAAGAGGAAGTGGAAACTTAAAGGAGATCTAATGTTGTTTACTCTCAGCAAGGGGTTCTATTTATTTCAGTTCACTTGTTATGATGATTGTGAGGCAGTTCTTGAATCAGGAGATCATTCCTATGCTGGGAGGCCTCTTATTCTCAGAAAATGGAGACCTGGAATACCCCTGGAAAAACTAAATCTTACTTCTGTGCCTATTTGGATCCGTTTCCCAGGCCTCCCTCTAGAGTTCTGGAGTGCGAAAGGGATAAGCAAGATAGCCAGCTTCATTGGGAATCCTTTGTATATGGATTCTACAACAACTGAGGCATCTAGATTGTATTTCGCTCGGCTTTGTGTTGAGGTGGAGGCGGGTGCAGAATATCCTGAGACCATTCCCATTCACACTCCATTTGGAGTCCATGTCCAAAGTGTTGAATATGATTGGAAGCCTACTGCCTGTAAAAATTGTCACAATTTCAGCCACACATCAGAGGCATGCCCCAAAAATATCCAGCAGTCGGCTCTTAAAACTAAACAAGAATGGCGGCCAGTAAAGTCCGCCCCTGAAATTCAATGCCCTCAGGTAGCCTCAACAGAAAGTGGATCCGAAAAAATCAGTGGAATTATTGCTGAAATGGTTACTGAAAGTGAGACTCATAATGAGAAGGATGGTGATTTTGTAATCCTTCCCCAAATGAATGACCCTACCCAGGAGTTTAAACTCCAAAATAGCTTTGCGATCCTGGAGGAAGAGCAGGAAGAAGGAGTCATGCATGAAGATGGAAGTGATGATGTGCTAGAGGGCTGTATCATTCAGAGAGAAAAGGGAGGTAGTACTGTCCAGATAGAGGGACTTCAAAGTTTTTGTGATCCCACTAAAATTAATGTCACTGCTGAAGATACAGCCCAATCCTTAACTCTAAGGGTCGATGATGAATCTTGGAGCGTGGAATGTTAGAGGGCTCTGCTCCCTTACCAAGAGGGGGGAAATTCGGTATCTATTGGAGACCACAAAAATCTCCCTTCTCTGTCTTACTGAAACTAAAGCTCAGAAAGAAGATATGCTCTCTTTTGTTAATGAAATTGGGGAAGGATGGCGATGTTACGCGAATTATAATCACACTATTAAAGGTAGAATCTGGATTATATGGGATCCGCGGTATGTTCAGGTTAACATATTAGAAGATGCGTACCAATATATCCATGGTGAAGTTCAGTTCCTGCAGACAAATATAAAGTTCTTATTAACCGCTGTTTATGCGGCAAATGCGGGAGATGAGAGGAGAAATCTATGGACTCAGTTAATTCGAATAGCTTCTGCTATATCAATGCCTTGGATTGTTGCTGGGGACTTTAATGTAACTAGATATCAAGAGGAACGGTGGGGTGGGGCTGGCCCCAATCTGAATCATGTTGAGGAATTCAATGACTGTATTGATCAGTGTTACTTGGCGGATCTTCGGGCCTTTGGGCATACCTTGTCTTGGAACAACAACTCCGGCATTGGCAACTTGAAGTTTCGGATGCTAGATCGGGCTCTCGGCAATGATGAATGGTTTGCTTCCTTCCCTAATTCTTCTGCTGAGTATAAAAATCCGGGTCTCTCGGATCATTCTCCAATTGTTATCAGGCTTCAGACATCAGCCTCCAGAGGAGGGAAACCTTTCAGGTTCTTCAATATGTGGTTGAGGGATACTTCCATTTTTGAATTAGTAGAAAGGGCTTGGGCAAAAGAAATTAGAGGGAACCCTATGTTTAAACTGTGCAAGAAGCTGCAAGAGGTTAAAAGGGTTATAAAAGATTGGAATTCAAAAAAATTTGGTCGTATTGATACTAAGATGGCTGATATCAGACAAAAATTAGGAGACATCCAAACGCAGGTGGCTGCCAATCCGGCCAATGTGTCCCTGAAACAAGAAGAAATTTCTACTAAGATTGAGTTTACTGCTACTGCCAAATTGGAAGAATCTATGCTGCACCAGAAATCCAGAGTCAATTGGCTAAATTTGGGGGACTCCAACAATAGTTTCTTCCATTCTGCCATG
Source organism: Tasmannia lanceolata (assembly GCF_043159265.1). NCBI lineage: Eukaryota > Viridiplantae > Streptophyta > Magnoliopsida > Canellales > Winteraceae > Tasmannia > Tasmannia lanceolata. Next base: position 49,397 of record NW_027519124.1, read on the forward strand.
AATATGAGGAGAAATCAAAACTCTATTCAAGGTATCACTAATCACTAGATCTGATGGGCAAATAACCACTGATAGCAAGGAGATTGAGGAGACTCTTATCTCTTACTTCAAAGACATTCTCACTACTCAATCGGGGAGGACAGAAGAGACTACTTATATTGTGCCTGATCCTGTCACTACCTTGAATAATGAGGAGATATGCGACCTTCTTCTTGCGTTCACTGAAGAGGAGATATGTATTACCATCCATGCCATGGATGATAATAAAGCTCCTGGTCCTGATGGGTTTAATGGAGCTTTCTTCAAGAGCTTTTGGTATCTTATTGGCAAAGAGACGGTGGTGGCCATCCAGTATTTCTTCAAAACTGGCAATCTCCTCCCTGCTCTTAACACTTCCTTTATAGCCTTGATTCCTAAATGTAATAACGCCTCAACCCCTGATCAGTATAGGCCTATATCCCTCTGTAATCATGTCTATAAGGTCATTACCAAATTGATGGCTAATAGGATGAGAAAAGTCATGCATAGGATTATCAATCCCTCCCAATCTGCCTTTATCAAAGGTAGACTGATCCAAGAAAATGTCCTTTTGACCCATGATATTTGTCATAATTTTCACCGGAAATCTAATGTCAAAGCCATGTGTGTCAAAATTGATTTGAAGAAGGCTTATGACAATGTTTGTCATGGATCCCTTGTTCAATTCTTGAGAAAGCTTAGATTCCCTGATATCTGGTGCAAGTGGATCCTCCAATGTATTTCTACTCCTTCTTTCTCGATTTTGATTAATGGATCCCCTCGGGGGTTCTTCAGATCTTCCAATGGGCTGCGCCAAGGTGATCCAATATCTCCTCTTCTGTTCTGTGTTGTGATGGAGATGCTTAGCTGTATTCTCTACAAAGCCCAGCTAGAAGGAAGAATTTCTTCTCCCTTTGCTTGAGGAAACTATTGTATCAACCATTTATTCTTCGCTGATGATGTAATGCTTTTTGCAGATGCTAATCTCTCTAATGCAGCTGGGTTGACCCAATGCCTTCTAGATTTCAAGAATTGTTCGGGTCTTGAGGCCAGCCTAAACAAGAGTGAAATTTTCTTCTCTGGAATCCCTCCTCAGCAGAGAGTTCAGATCAGCTGTGTCATGGGCTTTTGTGAAGGGGTGCTGCCTGTTAGATATTTGGGGTTGCCTTTGGTTACTACTCGGTTGACTAAGGGTGACTGCCAGCCTCTCATTAGCAGAATTAGGAACAAGATTGCATTATGGAGTAACAAAAATCTTTCAAGGGCGGGGCGTTTGGAACTGATAAAAATTGTCCTGAGCTCCTTCCAGATTTATTGGTCTGCAACTTATAATCTCCCGAAGGAAGTTCTGAATAACATTGAAACAATTTTTCAGAATTTCTTCTGGGCTGGGTGTTCTCTGCAAAAAAAGTTTATTCCGGTAGCTTGGGCAACTCTGTGCAGGCCAGTGGAAGTAGGAGGGGTCGGGTTAAGAAGGCTGAAAGATGTGAACGAATCCTGCCAGTTAAAACTCCTTTGGAGAATAGTGCAAGATTGTAACACCCCTTGGGTCCGTTGGTTCAAAGAAAAATATATAAGAGGGAGATGTTTCTGGTCCATCCCCATGCCTTCATCTCCTTCCTGGGGAGCTAGGAGCATCCTTCAGCAGAGGCAAAGTGCTAAAAATTTCATTTGTTACGTGGTGGGGGAGGGGTCTTCTATTGATTTTTGGAAGCATCCGTGGCACCCAGATGGGATTCTCAATTCATCAGAAGGTAGGATTTTTAACCTCCCAAAGGAAGGATCTGTTAAAGAATTCCGAATGAATGGGACTTGGGATAAAATTCTGACCCAACCTCAATTCCAAGAGCTTAAGACTGTAATAAACTCTGGCCTGTTTTCCCAGAATCCCTACGACTATGCCGTTTGGAAACCTGCTCCTGATGGTGCTTTTAGCATAAAGAGCGCTTGGAATCAAGTGAGAAAGAAGCATCCTGTTTTGGAATGGACATCTTCGGTTTGGTTTAAGGGTAGTGTTCCTAGACAGAGCTTGGTTACCTGGCAAGCTCTTACCTATAAACTGAGCACAAGGGATAGAATTCTGTTTTTGAACCCTTCCAGAGAAACAAGATGCCCTCTTTGTAAGGTGAACCCTGAAACTATTGACCATTTATTCTTCAAATGCTCCTTCTCATCTTGGATTTGGAAATCGATTTTATGGAGATTTACTCATAGGAGGAACCTGTTCCGAACTTTAGCGAAAGAGGAAGAGTGGATTAGGAGGAATTTCAAAGGAAGAGGGCAGACAGCTATAGCAATGAGAATAGCCTTTAACACTGCTGTTTATATGATTTGGCTAGAGAGGAATACTCGCATTTTTGAAAACAAAGAGGTTCATAAACAAAGAATCCTTGCTGCTGCTCTAAATGCCATTAGAGATCGAGTCCTATTCCTTAACCTTGAGGATATTCGGTCCAGCAAAATTGAGGAAGTGTCAAAAAATTGGAACTTTCCCTACTTCTATAGGAAAACTGATAGTAAGTTCTGCTCTTGGGTTATGCCGGTGGGGGAAATGGTCAAATTAAATACTGATGGAGCCCTCAACTCCGAAGGTGCGGGGATTGGGGGGATTCTAAGAGATGGAAAGAGGAATATCATAGCCATGTTCTCTGTTGATAAAACTGTGGAAGAGATTCATGGTTTAGAAATGGAAGCAGTCCTCCATGGCTTAGAGCTTGCTCACAGAAAGAATATTCAGCACATCTGGGTTGAATCAGATTCGATGATGACTGTGAAAATTATAGAGAAGATGTGGACTTGTTCTTGGAAGAAGATCCCTACTTTTGAGAAGATTATGAACCTGCTTAATAAGTTCAAAAGCTGGAAAATCTCACATATTTGGAGAGAGGCTAACCAAGCAGCTGATTACCTCTCAAAACCAAATTGCTCTCTCAAAGGTGAAGATATTCAGTCAGTTTCTATTCCTTCAGATCTTCACAACATCGTGTCCCTTGATTATGATGGGATGGTTTATTCTAGAGTGTAGTTGTCCCAATCTTGTGACGAAGAGAAAGATGTGCCTTGCTTTAAGCCGCTTGCAGAGCACTGTTGGGAGGGAGTGGTTATTCCTCCACACCCCTCATCAGATTAGCTTAATGTCCCTAAGCTACGTGTTGAAGACAAGTGTTGTGTTTAGTTGTTGGTGTTGTGGTGCTATCTGTAGCCCACCTTGTGGCATTTTTCAGCACTCCACTTTTATTTTCTTTTTGGCTATTTGCCTTTGTCGCCCTTGTGGCCCTCCTTTGTAATCCTTTCCTTTGTTATTAATATATCTGGTCGGGGTCTGCCTAACCCCAGCTTACCAACAAAAAATAAATAAAAAAATAAAAAATAGATTTAGTTGATAAAGGATGGAGATTGAAAAAATAAAAAGTTTCTTATTTTAGAAAATTTATAAAACATCCATATTTTAGATATAGGAAACCCTAGATATGGTGTCAAGGAGCTTTTAGCCAAGTTTTGAGTTGAGAATGAGAGGGTATTAAATCTTAGATTTAGTTTTTGAAAGATGGAGATTGAACAAATAAAAGTATCTTATTTTAGAAACTTTAGAAAACATTAATCTTTTACACTTTGTAAACCCTATAGATGTTGTCAAAGAGCTTTTAGCCAAGTTTTGAGATGAGGATTTGATGGTATTCAATCTTAGATTTATATGATTAAGGATGGAGATTGAGAAATTAGAAAGTTTCTTATTGTAGAAACTTTGTAAACCATCCATCTTTTAGACAAAGGAAACCCTCGAGATGGTCTTAAGTAGCTTTTAGCGATGTTTTGAGATGAGGATGAGATGGTATTGAATCTTACATTTAGTTGATACAGGATGGAGATTGAAAAAAATAGTAAGTTTGTTATTTTAGAAACTTTAAAAAACATCCATCTTTTAGACATAGGAGATCTTATATCAGTGTCAACGAGCTTTTTGCCATGTTTTGATATGAGCATGATATGGTATTGAATCTTAGTTTTAGTTGATGAAGGACCATCTTTTATGGTATTGAAACCCTAAAGATGATGGCAAGGACCTTTTAGCCAAGTTTTAGGATGAGAATGAGAGGGTATTGAATCTTAGATTTAGTTGATTATGGATAGAGATTAAAAAAATAGAAAGTTTCTTATTTTAGAAAATTTATAAAACATCCATCTTTTAGACTTAGTAAACCCTAGACATAGTGTCAAGGAGCTTTTAGCCTTGTTTTGGATTGACGATGAGATGATATTGATTCTTAGATTTAGTTGATGAAGGATAGAGATTGAAAAAATTGAAAGTTTCTTATTTTAGAAACTTTGTAAGACATACATCTTTTAGACATAGGAAACCCTAGAGATGGTGTGAAGGAGCTTTTAGCCAAGTTTTGAGATGAGGATGAGATGGTATAGAATCATAGATTTAGTTGATGAAGGATGGAGATTGAAAAAATAGAAAGTTACTAATTTTAATAACTTTATAAAACTTCAATCTTTTAGACATAGTAAACCCAAGAGATGATGTCAACGAGCTTTTAGCCAAGTTTTGGGATGAGAATGAGAGGATATTGAATCTTAGATTTACTTGATGAAGGATGGAGAATGAAAAAATAGAAAGTTTCTTATTTTTGAAACTTTATAAGACATCCATCTTTTAGGCATAGGAAACCCTAGAGATGGTGTGAAAGAGCTTTTAGCCTAGTTTTAAGATGAGGATGAGAATGTATTAAATCTTAAATTTAGTTGATGAATGATGGAGATTGAAATTTTAGAAACTTTATAAAACATCCATCTTTTAGACATAGGGGACCTTAGAGACGGTGTCAAAGGGCTTTTAGCCATGTTTTGGGATGATGATGAGAGGGAATTGAATCTTAGATTTAGTTAATGAAGGATGGAGATTGAAAAAATAGAAAGTTTACTATTTCTTAAACTTTATAAGACATCAATCTTTTAGACATAGGAAACCCTAGAGATTGTGTCAAGGAGCTTTTAGCCAAGTTTTGAGATGATGATGAGATGGTATTGAATCTTAGATTTAGTTGATTAAGGATGGAGATTAAAAAAGAGAAAGTTTCTTATTTTAGTAACTTTATAAAACATCCATCTTTAATAAAACATTCATCCCAAAACTTGGCTAAAAGCTCCTTGACAATATCTCTAGGGTTTTCTACTTCTAAAAGATGTATGTTTTATAATGTTTCTAAAATTAGAAACTTTATATTTTTTCAATTCTTATCTTCATCCTAAAACTTGGCTAAAGGCTCCTTGACACCATCTATAAGGTTTCCTATGTCTAAAAGATTGATGTTTTATAAAGTTTCAAAAATAAGAAACTTTTTATTTTTTCTCCATCATTCATCAACTAAATCTAAGACTCAATACCATCGCTAACTCATCCCAAAACTTGGCTCAGCGGTCCTTGACACCATTTCTAGGGTTTACTAAGTGTAAAAGATTGATGTTTTTCAAAGTTTTTAATATAAGAAACTTTCAATTTTTTCAATATCCATCATTCAACAAATAAATCTAAGATTCAATACCATCTCATTCTTAACCTAAAACTTTGCTAAAAGATTCAAAACTTTGCTAAAAAGCGCAAACCGAACTGGAAGAAGAGGTGTTCCCCAACAAACATTTCTTCATCAAACAAGCCAAGGAACGTTATGAAGCCTTAATAGATCGAGTTGTCATCTCAGGACGAAAGGTTATTTTTCAAGATTTTAACAAATTTGATCTTCTATCACTTTTTGAATTCCAAGGTTGGTCCTTCTTCTTTCTAGTCTATAGCGCTGCAGTCTATCTTGAGATAGGTATTTTTATCCCAATTTGAAAATTTCCTATAAAGGAGTAGTGATGAATACCCATCTTCAAGAAGACAAATTTGGGTTAAATTTGAAAAACTTATGTACTTGGCTTGACATACCTAATGCAGGAAAGAAGATAGAAAATCATTTTTCAAGAGAAGAAGTATATGAGACATTAGGTGTTGCTCATCCAAAGGATAAGTTAAACATCAAGGCTATCACAATGAATGATGGAGCTAGAGTAGTTCATAAAGTTGTAGCATACAATATCACCCCTAGAGCATGAAATTTTGATGCAGTGAAGCCCTTTGAAGCCCTCATAATCCATTGCATTATGAAAAAGATCCAATTACATTTAGGCTTCATCATGTTGGGGTATATGGATGAGACAGTCAAAAGAGGACAGGGTAGCCTACCGTATGGGATGCAAATTACTAAACTCCTAAGGCTTCATAAGATGAATCTAGAAAAAGTCTTCTCAACAAACCCTGATCCTCCGCTCAACCACTCCACCATTACCCTTATGAGAATTTTTTTTGATGAGTAAGCAGGGGTTAGGCAGGACCCCAACCAGGCATTAGGAAATAAAAAGAGTTACAACTAAGGGGGCTGATAAGCCAACAAGAAGGGAACAAGCTCCCAACAACAGAGAATCCAAAAGACAGAGATACAAGACATGGAGGATTTACATTCTACAGAACTCAATGCCACTCCTATCAGTATCCAGGAGCTGAAGGAGAGCCGGTGGAGACAGGAAAGGAGGGATATCTGTCCCTTTGCAAGGGCATTTCCGTTTGGATAGGAAGTCTGCAACACTATTCCCTTCTCGCCAAATGTGAGAGATTCTCCATTGGAGGAATAGAGATAAGAGCTGGTGGATTTCCTGAATACGGTGGAAGCATCTCCAAGGAATTTTAGAGATTCCATTGATCACATCAGCTGCAGATTTAGAGTCAACTTCCATCCAGATTTTGTCAATACCTAAGAATGCGGCCAGCTGCAGTCCTTCAAGGACAGCATGAATTTCAAGAGCAAGAATATCCTCCACCTCCACGTTAGCAGAGAACATGGAAACAAGGAATCCATTGTTGTCCCGAATTACACCGCCAATACCACCTCCTTCCTTATCCAAAGAAGCGTTGGAGTTAGTTTTAAAACACCCTTGAAGCGGTTTAATCCAGGAGAAGGCTTGAGGAGGACAGATCCTAGGGCATAAGGTACAGCCAAAATTGGAAGCTATAGAGAGATTGCTTTGGTTATCAACATCCTCAATCTTCATGCCCTGAATCTTTGATCTTACCAGGGAAAGAAGATCAGACATCAGCACTGTGTTTGGACGAGAAATATTGTGAAAAACTCGCTGATTCCTCTCAATCCAGATTTTGTAAATTGATGCTTCAAAACTAAGTAGGCCAATTTAGCTGACTGGCCAGCACCTTTAAAGTTGGTAGCAAGCCATTGCTCTTCCTGAACAAGATCAGGTTTAGGATTACGTCTGTGCCCGAGCTTCACAAGAAGAGATTTCCAGATCCATTTCGAGTAGCTACATTGGAAGAAGAGGTGGTTAACAGTTTCAAGACTTGAATTGCATAAGATGCAACTCCTGTTAACTGATGAGTCCAGGAAAGGAAGATTATCAGTGGTACTTAGGCCGTTGATGAGAGCTTTCCAAGAGACAAGAGCATGACGAGGGATAAAGCCTCTGAACCAAATTCTCGAGGCCCAATCAAGTTTTTCGAATTTCTGTCTGGTGACTTCCCACCCACTTTTCGCGGAGAAAAGACCATTACTGTTTGGCTTCCAAATAGGGAGATTGATTGCTGAATCGTTGAAGATGGCTTCGGATAAAAGGGCTTTTTCACGGGTGAGAGATCCGATGTTCAGAATAAGGTTCCAGGATCCCTCGAAGTGCAATTGGTCTAAGGAGTTCATGGATGAGAAGGAGGAATCAGTTCTGTGCCTGGATATGAGGGATGAAATGACACCCCGCGGATGCCAAGGTTGGTTCAAAAGATCAATTTCGGCTTCATTGCCCACAAAGTAGCAGATATGAGGTTTAGCCAAATCCCTACTCCTCAGGATACTTCTAATCCCCCAGGAAGGTTTGGAAGGTTGGTTTATGGTCCAGAAATTTTTTCTTTTGATGTATTTCAGAGAAAACCAGCTGTTCCAGAGGTTAATCTTGCCTGAAATGATGGACCGTACCTGCTTGATTCTGAGAGAAACATTAATGTCCCTGTTAAGCCTAAGCCCGTTACCCCCTTCGCTTTTGGGTTTGCACATTTCTGCCCACGAAACTGAATGGTGAGTTTTTTTTCCGTCAGCGCTGCCCCATATGAATGATCTGAAAATTATCTCAATCGTGTCCATGACACCCTTTGGAATATCGAAAGCAGAAGACCAATAGATCATGAAACTGTTTAACACAGTTTTCACAAGTTCAATTCTTCCAGCTTGGCTTAGGCATTTGCTAGTCCAGCTGGCAATGCGCTTGCGAACTTTAGTAATCAATGGAGCACAGTCAGAAATAGTGAGTCTCGAAGTAAACAATGGGAGACCAAGATATCTAATGGGGAGGGCTCCTTCGATAAACCCCAGGATTTCGAGGATCTCCTGCTTATCTCTAGGAATAGTACCACGAAAAAAGACTTCAGATTTTGAAGGGTTAGCCTCCAGCCCAGTGATGCTATTGAATTGGTTAAGACAGGAAGAGAGGACATTAGCATTTTCTGACTTCAGATTTTGAAGGGTTAGCCTCCAGCCCAGTGATGCTATTGAATTGGTTAAGACAGGAAGAGAGGACATTAGCATTTTCTGAAGTTCCTTTGGCAAAGATCATTAGATCATCTGCGAATAACAGATGAGAAATAGATAAAGGGCCTTGGACAAACGGGGTGGAAAGAGCATTGGATAAAGTGGCATTTTCAAGAAGGACAGAAAGCATTTCCATGGAGATAGAGAAGAGGAGGGGGGAGAGGGGGTCTCCTTGTCGAAGGCCATTAGAAGAAGTAAAGAAACCTTGAGGGGAGCCATTCAACAGGATAGAAAAAGAAGGGTTCGAAATACATTCTTCGATCCAGTCTAGCCAGATGGAATTAAAACCTTCTTTGCCCATGAAGGATAGCAGGGCGTCGCGATTGATGTTATCGAAGGCTTTCGCAAGATCAATTTTTAGGCACATGGAAGGGGTGGGGGAGGGGAGATGAAAGTTATGTAGCAGATCATGGGTGAGAAGGATATTGTCTTGGATTTGACGCCCTCTAATGAAAGCAGATTGGGAAGGACTAATAAGGTTGGTTATGACAGTCCGAAGACGGTTGGCCAGGATTTTGGTTATAGTTTTGTACAGGAAGTTGCAAAGAGAGATTGGACGGTACTGGGAAGGGGAGGAGGTTTCAGGGCCTTTCGGGATGAGGGAAATAAAAGTGGCGTTGACAAATTTGAGGAGCTTACCTGATTTGAAGAAATTTTGAATAGCAGCAATGAAATCATCTCCAAGAAGGTACCAGAAAGCACGGAAAAATGAGGCATTAAATCCATCCGGACCTGGAGATTTGTCTCCATTTGCTTTCCAAACCACGTCTTTGATCTCAGCAGAAGATATTGGCTTGGATAAAGAGGCTACATCCCCAACATTTAGCTTTCTGATTGGGTCAGGAGAAGCTGTACTCTGAATTTTTCCGTTGTTGAGAATCTTGGAGAAGTGACTGATCAGGATAGAGGAGATTTCAAAAGGATCAGTGACTTGGGTGCCATCTTCAGTCTTCATTGCGAGGATAGAATTTTGATTTTGCCTCACCTTCAGATGGGAATAAAAGAATTTTGAGTTTGAGTCTCCCAATTGAAGCCATTGAGCTCTAGATTTCTGTTTTAGATAAGATTCTTCAAGGGAGGAGTGTCTTATCAGGTCCTCTCTAAGAATGGCTTCCTTTTCAAGGAGATGGATGCAAGTTGGATCCTTCTCAATTTGAGCTTGAACATTCAATAACGACTTTCTGATGATGGGCACTTTTATATCAATTCTACCAAAAACCTCTCTGTTCCAAACTTTGATATTATTTTTGACCACTTTCAGATTTTGGACAAAGGAGTACATGGGATTACCTTTTACCTTAAGGTTCCAAGCACGTTCAACAATAGGGTAAAGAGATTGATCGTCCAACCGCATGTCCATGAATTTGAAAGGTCTAGGACCAGGAGAATTGTGATTTGAACAAGACACAATGAAAGGGCTGTGATCAGAGATTCCAGGAGCTATGAATTCAGTATAGGAATTCGGATAGGAATGGAGCCATTCATCATTGACTAGAGATCTGTCAAGCTTAGCCATTTTCAGGTTTCCTAGCTTTCCTTTGTTATTCCAAGTTAGATTTAGACCCACAGAACGAAGGTCAGTAAGAGCACAGGTGGTAATGCAAGAATTAAACTCCTCCATTTGAGCTATATTAGGAGGGTACCCATACCTTTCCTCCTGGTTGCGCACAGGATTGAAGTCTCCAAGCACTATCCATAGAGCCTAGTTAGATGAGGCAATTTTTTCCAGATTGGTCCACAGCTCTCTTCTAGAAATATAGTAGTTATGGGCATAAACGGAGGTCATAGTGAAGGCCATACCAGACTGGATGACTTCTACCTCACAGTGAATGTGCTGACTAGATTCCTCAACAATCTTCAAATTAATCTTAGCTTTGTCCCAGAGAATCCAAATCCTACCTTTAAGAACACAAGAATAGTTTCCATGAGCATCCCAACCTTCACAACAGTCATTGACATAATCCTTCATCTTATTGCACATAGCCTTAGTTTCAAGTAAACAACAAATTGAGGTGTTTGAGCTCCTTAAGAAATCTTGATTTCTCTGCGTTTTATGCGGGTGCAGAGACCCCGAGTATTCCAAACAGAGATTAGCTTCATTGAGAGTTCAGGGCAGATGGCGGGTCGGCTCCATGGGAGAGGATGGGGGAGATACAATTCAGAGGAGGACAGACTTTGCCAGAGTCAAATGATGCAGTACTGAGGGGTTCGGTAGGAAGGGTAAAAGGCGAGGGCAGAGTAGGAGGTTTAGGGAAGCACTTTTTAGTGTGAGAATGGACAATTTGTTCCTGGGTACAGATTTGAGGTATAGGCTGATTGGGATCGAGATTGGGATCAGATGGGTAAATGGACGAGGAATCCGTGCATAGAAAGGATGAGGATGTCCTGGTCACAAACGGGGTTTCCAGGTCCAAGGAATCTAAAATGCTGAAATCATTATGGGTACTTATTTTTGGCTGAAGCTAAGAAGGTTGGGTTTTCATGTTCATTTCCTTCAACATCAGCCAGGGCATCAAAGCTGTTATGAATCTGAGTTGCTGTCTCCTCCACTTGTGTGCTGACATTACTAAGCTTTCTGCTCTGCTCCTCAACTTGGGGGAGCTTACAGGGGGATTTGGCTGGCCTTTCCACACTTTCTCTATCTTGATTGACGGTTTGTTGGGGTTGCTTAGAGGGGTTTTTACTGCTCCTCAACTTGAGCATTTTTGGGACAGGCTTCAGAGGTATGACTGAAGTCAATACAGGTTTTACAGGCTGATGGTTTACAGTCATATTGCACACTTTGGTTATGGATCCCATAGGGGGTGTGAATGGGAATGTTTTCTGGAAATTCTGCTCCAGCTTCCACTTCCACACACATACGAGCATAACTTAATCTTGTTTCTTCAGCAGTCCTTGAATCCATATACAAAGGGTTCCCAATGAAACTGGCGATTTTACTTAATCCTTTAGCACTCCAGAACTCAAGAGGTAAACCTGGAAGACGAACCCACACAGGGATTGAGGTAAGGTTTAGTTTCTCAAGGGGAGTTCCTGGTTTCCATTTCCGTAGAATCATAGGTCTCCCAGCATAGGAGTGCTCCCCTGATTCCAGCACTGAGTCACAATCATCAAGACAGGTGAACTGAAATAAATAAAATCCATTATTGAGAGTAAAAATCTGCATTTCCCCCTTAAGTGTCCACTTTCTTGAGAGATTTTCTCTCAGATTCATGAAATAGGGCCTCCTACCAATAAAATATCCCACCAAGGAAGTTCTCCATTTACATCCAATCTCCTCAATCTCTTCATTTTCGAAAGCAATCCTCTTCTTCCCCGATTCAGCCATTACAGGGTTCACAAACACAAGTTTGGAAAGACCCTTATCAGATTTTTTTCCAAAGAGGGATCTCCAAGGACTGGTGGTATCCTGGTTAGCAGCAACTCCTTGCTCATGAGCTGCAAGATCAGACCTTTCGGTTTCCAGGGTTGGGTCTGTCCCAACAGGGTGGGCGGAAGTTTCTGTGCTGGGTGAGGGTTTTTTGTGGTTTGAAATTTCAAGTGGGCGGGAATAATTCCCAGGGGTAGAAAAGAGGAATGAGTTGGGACAGGGTGGGCCCATGCTAATTTTCTCTACCTTTGCTGCTTCAATAAGCTTTTGATTTAGGAAAGGACTGGGTTCTGGTGAGAGTACAGGAGTGGTTGGGAATGAGGAGTGGACAGATAAGTTTGGGAATGAGGAGACATCAGAGGGTAGGTGAGGACTGGCAGAGGCCATAGCAAAAACTGCTGGGCAATACCCCTATTCCTGGAAAGGGTGGTTTTGTTCCTGGTTTTCTTGAGCAATGGAATAGCTTCCAAAAATGGAAGGATTTCCACCAGCTAGCTCTTCTTCTCCGATTTGCAGATTCAGTGGTAAGAAGCAGTTTAGAGTTGGAGGAGGAGGAGCACGAATTTCTTAGATGGACAGAAGTTCAGGACTTTGGATTTTTCGAGGGGAAAGCGATTTTGAAGAAATTCTAAAAGTCTGTTTTGGTTTTTTCAGAGAGATTGAAGTCTGAGCTGGGGTTTTGGTAAACCTTTTGTGCACTCGAGTGCCTCTTCTGAAATGGGTTGAGGGTTCAGGAGCATGATCATGGGGATCATCTAGAGGGAACATTTCCTTCAGGTATGCAATACGCTGGACAGAGTTCATACCTGGTTCAGAGAGAGGTGATGGCTTTTGTTCTCCAGAGAGCCGATCAAATTGGTAGTTATCCTCAAGCTCACGAACTGCTTGAGGCACCTTTCCATGGGATGAGGGAGATTTGCCATGACCAGCAGGATTTGGATATGCCCAGAAACGGCCTTCCAATACAGCACCAGGGGACTTGCCTGGGTCAGGAGGAATCTCCATGGCCTGGAATTCCTACTAAACCACCCAAAAAACTGAAAAAGTAGCTTCCCAGGGGGGGAGGAAGGAACGAGAAGGGCTTGGGCCCTTGACCTCCAGCCGGCAGGCTGGAGGAAGAAGATGATCTCCTCGAAGAGGAGAGATTCTCTCACTAGGAAATCTCAGAGTTTCTCTCACTTATCCTTCAAAAGTTGATCCTCACTAGGATAGATTGTTTTATCTTGGAAATCTCAGAGTTTCTCTCACTTACCCTTATGAGAATTCCTATACCTGGAGCAGGTGGACCTAGTATGGTTGGACAGGATGATATTGATGAGGCCGTGGATGAAGCTGAACGAGTGACCTTGACGCCGCGGCAGAGTAGAACACATGCGCAAGCACAGGCTCAGCAGCGCCAAGCTCCCACCACTAGCTCATATGAAGCTCTAGCCAGAGACATTGCATCCTTGAGGACCGGCAATGACACTCTCACGACTAGTTTTGATACACTCTCCACTGCTTTTACGACTGCAGAGAGCCAGAGAGCCTCTGATCATGAGAGTCTTATGCAGCTTATGGCGAGGCAGCATAGGGAGATGATGCATGCGTATCAGAGGAGTCAGTCCACCAGATACTACACCTCCCGGTCTCCACCCCATGAGCATCATCCTCCTCCTCCTCAGGATTGATAGATGACCAGCACCTTCTCGACAGTAGCTGCAGTTGATCACATCTTTTAGCTGCTTGATCATATTTTTTGATTTCTTCTTCTCGCTCAGTTTGGGCTTTCAGACATTATGTTTATTTTCTTCATGGATGATGGTTATGCCCGATGTGGCCTTTTGTTTTGGTTTGCACATGCCTAGTATGGGCTTTATGATATGTGGATGGGTATGCCTTGTGAGGCATGTTATGGATGTATAGGATATCTGCCCAGTAAGGGGCTTTTTATGTTTTTATTTTTGTTCATGATGTGAAGAGGGTGTGTCTCTTCCATCATTCATTCATGTATATGGGATCTATTCCTGTCTCATCTTTATATATACATGAGTTCTTTTGGTTGCCATTGATATGTACTCATTTTATTGTTTACTCTTTTGGTATCCATGTTTTTATTGGACTGTAGTTATTTCAACTTTATAATCCTATGTCTAATAATCACCCATTCTAATTCAAAGTGTACTTCTCATTTAAATGGAGGAAAAATTGAAATGTGTAAGGCGATTAAAAATCATGGGCTTATGTACTAGAGACAATTACATTTAGATTAATCGCACATAATCAGGAGGAGCTTTCCACTTACAAATGTATAATCATTTAGGGTCAAACAAACTTAAACTCAAAAGTTATGTTATAGTTCTGAGCATGTTGATGCTCAGGAAGAGACTTCTCTGCCCTTTGACAAGAAATCCCCATTAAAATACAACTTGTAAACTTAAATGATTAAGTCATAGATCTGAGCATATCTTTGCTCAGGTAGATACTTATCTGCCTTCAAAAGTTGGAAATAAAGTCCAAGTGTTTAAAATCATTCACCTTGCATTATTGTACCTTGTCATGCCCTCTAACACAGGTTTCACCTAGGGCCTATGACAAATTCATAGGGGGAGAACTCCATGGTTATATATTCATGATTATATAGACCAATGTGATGTGCTCACATGGTTTATTGCCCCTATTGTTGTGCTTAACTTACAAATCATTTGATCACAAAAACAAACAAAAAATAAAAAAATGGCTTATCATGCATTTCACTTTTATTTTCTCTTTGATAACCATTCTTAATGCTTCAATGATATATCATATACAAGGCACATAACTTAGAAAGCTATTATTTCTCTTGACACCCCACTTGTACTTTCACTTGTTTATTCCTACCTTTTTCCTGTTGCCAAAAGGGGGAGAATTTTGGGAATTTATTAGTTAGTCCAATTGTATATGCACCATATGTTTTACAGTTATTAATTATATTTGTGCACATAGTGAGGGGGAGCTATGCTCCATTGTGTATATCATATTCATGTTTAATATCCATTATCATGATATCTCCTACCTCCTTAATCAATTTATTTGTCATCATAAAAAAGGGGGTGAATGTAAGCCCAAGGGTGCACATGGGTTCAATCATTCACCTTACCTTCTTGTTTTGATACTAGCAAACACAAATTGATTAGCATTGTCAGACTAATGTGTTGCTTTGAGATGTTGTGCTGTACACAGGAATTTGATATGCTATATCACCAATACACAACTCAACACAACACATGACTTGTGGATCAAGGATCAAAGGAACCAAGAGCTTGCACCTACTTTGGAGTCATCCTCATTTGAAGATGCTTAAGTAAAGAAACTCATCATGAAGATCCCACAAGTTCCTAAGCAAGTGTCAAGAAGAAGCTTGGAGTTGAACAAGTCATTGGTGACATCTCATGCACCTCACAACATGCAGTAAAGATTGGAGGATGTCACAAGAGCCAAGACAAGGT